>NC_054709.1:2750487-2835487 GCF_016097555.1 Gigantopelta aegis
CGTAGACAACTTTCTGCTGTAACAGCTTCTACGACTGTTCCGTTGCTATAGTCTGAGTGTTCTTACAACTCGATTCTTGTCGTATATCCCATTAGTTGTTAAACCTGAGCTCACCAGTCGTAAGTCGTGATTTGGGGAAATTACAACGGAACCGTCGAGTTGGCCAATTTTCTGCTGACAGTTGGTAGTCTGAGCCAGCATAAAACACCAAATAGTGTAGATTGAACATTTGCTGAGGTCTCGTTAAATAAATAGTTTTTTCCTATCCTTTCTTCTTGACCATGCGCGATAGCAGCTTTAAATTTAGCACGGAAATCTCATTGTCTAGTAAACTCGGCTTCTTCCTCTTTATGTTGTGCTGTAACTGAACAAGCCAATAAAGAATTAATGGCCTGGTATTACACGTGACTCGACAGAGGCCTGGGCAAAACGTCACCCCAAAAGACTGACGGCGTAAGGCGAACGGTATCGGATTCGGTAACCGTATTCACGTGGGACGCCCTTTAATTAACAGACTACGGTAACCAGGATCCTCGTTATGAGACGCACAACTGATGTTATATGGTCTCAATCCATAATTAATTTTTTTCGGTTTGTCTTAATGCAGATTTTATTACGGTCTCAATCCACAATTTTATTTTTCTGTCTGTCGTATTGTAGATGTTATACGGTCTCAATTCACAATTTTATCTTTCTGTCTGTCGTAATGTAGATGTTATACGGTCTCAATTCACAATTTTATTGCTCTGTCTCTCTTGATGTAGATGTTATACGGACTCAATCCACAATTTTATTTTTCTGTCTGTCTTAATGTAGATGTTATACGGTCTCAATCCACAATTTTTATCTTTCTGTCTGTCGTAATGTAGATGTTTTACTGTCTCAATCCACAATTTTATTTTTCTGTCTGTCGTATTGTAGATGTTATACGGTCTCAATCCACAATTTTATCTTTCTGTCTGTCGTAATGTAGATGTTATACGGTCTCAATTCACAATTATATTGTTCTGTCTGTCTTAATGTAGATGTTATACGGTCTCAATCCACAATTTAATTTTTCTGTCGATGCTTCATAAATCAATGTGATCTAGTGATGTCATTAAACAAACAAACTTGAACTTTTTCTTCATGCAGGACATGTAGAACAACAAACATCCAGACGTTTACACTTCCAATTTATTAGGTGGAACCTGGATCGTTCCTCAGCTCCATCGTGCATTTTGTTTATTTACATATACGTTGTATGTATCATGTAGTTGTCTGAATTAAAAAAATATATATATGTGTATGCGCGTGTATGCGCGCGCGCGTGTGTGTGTGTGTATATGTGTGTGTGTGTGTGTGTGTGTGTGTGTGTGTGTGTTTGTGTGTACGTACGTACGTACGTAACGTGCGTACACACACAGAGAGCGACACACATATATACACATATACATACATACATACATACATACATACATACATATATGGAAGCTTCAATAGCTCAGAGCGTATCGTGGTTAGTCTTGCAATTTGCGGGCGATTCAGTGCCACAGGTTCGAGTCCCAGCAACGGCATGGGACAATTTGTGAGGCCAGAAAGGATTTAATTATCCCCTGCGCCAGTGCGTTAATATCTATGTACGTAACAGTCAACCTCGACATACATACAATATATAGATATTCATACATCAATACATACATACATATACATACATACATACATACATACATACTTATTTATTTATTTATTTAATAATCATAATCATAATCATATATATTATTTAATCACAGCTTGGGTGGCAACAGCACAGGTGTTTGTTGTTGTGGGGTATTTTAAAAAGAAAGAATAAACTCTCCTCAGTGGACACTAATAATACCGTTGCCGTTAATCGAACTGTGTTACCTGTGTGCCAACATCACGTTTTACTGATTTACAACTGCTGAGATTTTGTTTTCTAATTTAAAGAAGAAACGGGAAAATCGACAGGAACATTGATAAATTCTCATCAGTGGAAATAAAATAAATCTTGCTGTTGGAAAAAATAATAATATATATAGCCTCTGTGGCAACATCATGGTTTTTCTTATTTAAAACAGTACAGCTTTTTTTCTAATTTAAAAATGAAACAGGAAATCGACAGGAACATTGATAAATTCTCATCAGTGGAAATAAAAGAAATGTTGCTGTTAATAAAAAAAGAGTAGATTGTGTGGCAAAATCAGGGTTTTTTCCTATTATAAGGAAGAAAGAGAAAAATCGATAGAAAGATGTTCCCGGTAAACGTGGTTTTTAAAATGTTTGTTAAACGTGGCAAAGCTTTATCGCCAAGACTGGTGCGATTAGCTCTGGTGACAAGATTCTTTTGACTAATTGCAGGAGACATCTCACGTTCTCAGTAAGAGAATAGTTGTTCGAGGTTTTTGCCCCCTTTAAAGGTACTTGGTCATTTCACAACACTCGCGTTTTAAGGTTGAGCTATTTAGTAAGAGAATAGTTCTTTCGAGGTTTTTGCCCCCTTTAAAGGTATTTGGTCATTTCACAACACTCGCGTTTTAAGATTGAGCTATTTAGTAAGAGAATCGTTGTTTCAAGGATTTTGCCCCCTTTAAAAGTACTTGGTCATTTCACAACACTCGCGTTTTAAGATTGAGCTATTTAGTAAGAGAATCGTTGTTTCGAGGATTTTTCCCCCTTTAGAGGTACTTGGCCATTTCACAACACTGTGTGGTATTTCTGCTTAAAGTATAAGTTTGTTTTATTTAACAGTTTTTGATTTACCAGTCGTGCGGCACTAATTGTCACGGGAAAAAACATTCCAAAATTAGATTCGATCCTCTGACACAGGTACCTCAAGGTAGTACTAAACCAAATAACGTCCGGCTGGGTCAAAGTTCGAGGTCCACCGAACTTTTGATAGAGAAGTGAACACCACAAGTCCTGTGATTGGTGACATATGTGAGTATGTGAGTATGCAATTTTATTTCGTCTAGTACCACTGTGTCAAGTAGCCTTGTGCTTGAAACTTACATGGGGTACCTGTAAAAAAAAAAGGACTCGAATTTTGTGCGGAACTAGGGTAGTCATAGACGCTACCCGTTATCTCAGAAATGAGCAGCTTGACCCCCAAATTTTTCTGATTCACTTTAAGGTTGAGGGGTGGTAGTATTTATATCCGTGGCGTTTATGTCGATTGATACGCTGCAGGTAGGAGTTTTAGCCTCGTGTTACTATTGTCGTCTATGGGATTTGATTTGGTGGTGTACACCCTTCAATCAAGCGCTCTACCGACTGAGTTATAAGCTACATACGGCCCATTGTTTGCAATACCCAGGCTTTCACTATCACGAATAGTGGCGTAGAAAGGGGCCAAAAAGTGTGTGTGGGGGGGGGGGGGGGGGGGGGGGCACACTTTTATATTTACACTTTTACACTACTATAAAGCAGATATGAAGTAAAATATCTCAAAAGTGGGGGGTACATGCCCCCCTCCCCCGCTTTCCACGTCAGTGACGAATTTCATCTAACAAAGAGCAGAACGGGTGCCACTTAATGTGTGTTTTATTTACTCATAATTTTGAACTATTTTTCTGTGTGTGTTAAATATTTCTATGTAAGATATTATACACTGCAAATGTGAGTTTATTGGAGCGTAGAAAAGGAACTAAACTAAAGAGAACTGAGCAGAAAACGAATGAAACAAAAACGGAACAGAATAGAAGCAAAACAAGAATATAATTTAATTGAATAAAATTGAATCGAACTGAACTGAAAGATTCTGCATGGAATGTAATGTTCGGGACTCTGAGTTGACTTGCTGTTACTCGTTAGAACACGAACATTGGAGTGCAGAAATAAATAGAAAAAGTAGAACCCCAATAACAAAGAAAGAAAATCCTCCATAACAACACCCACCAACACAACCACCCCACCTACCACCAAAAAACCCATGAGAGATTTAAAAAGAACTATTACAAAATAAAGACGCAAATAAACAAATAGACGAAGTAGAAGAAACAGAACAAGTAGAAAAACACAAGAAAGAGAAGAAAACAAATTAACATATCCTCTTTTCCCTGTTGTATCTGTCAACGTCCTCTATAAATTTTGCTCATCAATTATACAAGACTACGTCACAGAGCCGCCGTTCGCCGATATAATTGGATTTTCCTGCTGATCACGAAATGACAGCATTCTGACGCAGGCTTTACACAGACATTAAGACTTGTCATCGAATAAAATATAGAAATAATATCGCAATTCTTTTTTCTATCTTTGACTATGGATTATGTCGTCTTTAAGAAGCTACGGTGCTGAATGATTCATTAATTTGTCTTTACTTTCGACCAACATCTGACTGCGAATTTGAAACCAGTACGAATGCGTATTGGCATATTTTCATAAAAGGCTTTACTTGGCTTTAGTCAACGAATATTCTTTCTGGGCTTTATCACAGTTTGACAGAAGTTTTAATAACTCTTTTTTTCTGTTGTTCCAACTTTTTGGCGCTGTTGAACAAACTTTTAATTGTAATTTTCTTTCTTCTTGTTTTTTGTTTTTCGTCGATAGAATTGTAGTGGGGTTTCTTTTTGTTCAAATACTTCAACTATCCAATGCAATTCTTTGACGATAATAGAAGTGTAATCATTATAGTAAGGGTTCTTTTCCCACTTTGACACCAACATGATTATTATGTTTAATCGTTGAAAATATTTGACGGTAATTAATAATAATTATTTTGAACTGTTTCTTTTCTTCCGCTCCTTTGCTTGGTCGGATTTTTTTTGTGTAGGTGTCGTTGTAAGTGGGTTGTTTGTTTTGCTTTGTTTCATTGGGGGGGGGGGGTTGAGGTTGACGCGTTTAACAATGTTTTTTTTTTTCTTTTTTGATTTTACTTTCTTCTTTTGATCATCAATAGAATTGTAATGATACTGTTTACTGTTTTTACTTAATTGTTTAATGCCTGTATCGAAAAAGGCTCGGCTTCTGTAATGATTATCATCTTCACGTGGGCTTTTCCCTTTAAATGTTTTAAACATGCATTTAGATTCTTTAGACTAACACTTACAAATAGTTTTAAGAATTATTCTTAAGAGTTGGGAATTTTTTCACTACTATATAACGCCAACATTATTTTCAATGGTTTAAAACAGTTCATACTAATTAATAATATTGTATTCACCCACCCCCCCCGGCCGTTTTCAGCTGGCACGATTTAAACTTTATTTTTCATTATCCTAATTCTTTACGCTTGCTATTTAAAAAAAATAAAATTAAAAATTAATTCAGATGATTTGTGTGGAGTCTAATATAACAGGAATTTTAATTCGTAATTTTCAGTTGTTTCAACTCTATCTAGTATTATCTAATACCATTTTAGTTATTATTTCTATTCTTAACAGTTTCAACATTTGGGCGCTATTTAACAGAATGTTGAAAACAAAATAATTGGTTCAGGTCTTTGTAAGAATTATAAGCCATTTTATGACTAACAGTTTCAACTCTGTACATTTGTAACGGTTATCCATTACTTATTGAAATTATTACTTTCAATAGCCAGACTCTATTAATCTATGTAATAATATATTAGTACATTGTTATTTTCAACTGCTTTGAAACTTCAGCGCTATTTATGTTTTATTGTTTGTATGATTTGACTATTATTGTGTTCTTCACAGTCGTTAACAGTACTAACAGCTGCTTTTTTTCCTTCTTTTTCTTTTTTCACTTTTTTTTTTTTTTTTTTTTTTGCCGTGAACATTTGTTTGGAATGTTTAGCTTTTCCCCCCTAAATAAATAATTACATAAACCTTCTTCCTTAATTTGTGTAAAAAACAAAAACATGATGGACTTCTGATCACCAGGACGGTAGGTAAAACATATTGGGCCTGGCCTTTGGGGGGGGTTCCAAAATTTTGACACCGTTTTTTGACTTGTACGGGTTCAAGAGTGGGTTTCAAGGGTAACTAGGTAGTACTAAACCCAAAAAACTCGGCTGGGTCAAATTTCGAAGTGCCACTGGGTGGAGGAGTTAGTACCACACACCCATGCCAGCGGTGCAAAATGTTGAAAGTCAGTCAATAGACCTGGCCACTGTTCTCTGGTCCTCCCTTATCAAAATGTTGAAAGAACGTATATGGAGTTGATCCACCCCCCACAAACAACAACAAAAATTGTCAATCTCTTTAGGAAACAATGTTATACAATTTTATTTCATCTAGTACCACTGTATCAAGTAGCCTTGGAGCTTGTAAGACGTACAGAAATACACTGAATACTTTTAGCAAGGCGATCAGTAAAAAGTATCTCAGTTGCACGTTTTTACTGGACAAAAAAAATCTACATATTAACCATCGACCGAAAATGTTTTCACTGTTTTACAACTGAGAGCCAGGCCCTTTAACGCCCAAGCCGGAGTAGAGTAGAGCGTCGTCGTTTGCTATGGCTCGGCGGGTAACAGCACCCATATTTTTATGTGGATCCCGCTGGCCCCGGGGGGTTCGGTCGGTCGGTCGAATTAGCGTTTCGGAGCGCTAGTCTCTGGGAGATGACAAAGGGTCTCGATGGGTGTAAATGCATGTAAATGCATGGCGACGAGGACTCGAGGTCTCCGCTGATGGGATTGATTGTTAGAGTGTGTAATTCATGCATTGAAAATTGATGCCAACTGTTTTTCGAGGTCACACCGCCAACTCGGGGGTCAGGGCGCTGGGTCAGAAATCAACACCAATCTCCAGGCGTAATGGACTGTACAGATTGGACTGTTGGCCTCGCCCGGTCAGAGGTCTTATTATAGGCTATCCTAGTTCTATATATTATATACTGTTTGTACCAATAAGCAAATGTTTACGGTAATAAAGAATTGAATTGAATTGAGTCGCGATTGTTTTATTTGTCCTACGTGTTGCAGAGATCGTAAGCATATTCTGAGGTGACAGAAATCGTGAATATATATGATATTATTGTTTTTGTAGGGGGGATTGGTTCATAGCAAGAAAAAAATGTTCTGGTTAATGATACCTTGGAACATTTTAAAATACAAACAGACAGACAGACAGATACGTACACAGATACAGACAGAGAAAGAAACAGACACAGAGAGAGAGAGAGGAGAGAGAGAGAGAGAAGAGAGAGAGAGAGAGAGAGAGAGAGAGAGAGAGAGAGAGAGAGAGAGAGAGAGAGAGAGCGAGATATAATAGATAAATAAAGGGATGAATAGAGAAAGGAGATATAGGAGGGAGGGAGATTATATATATATATATATATATATAGAGAGAGAGAGAGAGAGAGAGAGAGAGAGAGAGAGAGAGAGAGAGAGAGAGAGAGAGAGAGAGAGAGAGAGAGAGAGAGAGAGAGAGAGAGAGAGAGAGAGAGAAAGAGAGGCAGATATAGAAAGAGAGAATGAGACTGACTGACTTGGATCCATAATTCAATAATTATATAATTTTGTTTTAAATATCGATAATACGTTGCATTTAACGACTGTATAGCTGGTCGAATAAAGTACTTTTGGGGACAAATTATTATATTATATTATATTATATTATATTATATTATATTATATTATTTTATTTTATTTTATTTTATATATTCCATCCAATATTTTGCTGTGTCAGTTAGTATATTAACTGCCGTGAGAGTATTTCTTTAAAATAACAATATGTGGGAAACATTTGCGTTACTTTCATTAATTTGCTTTACTAAAATCATTTAATTATTCCAGTGTTTGCAAAGTTTAAAAAATATATATAATAATAATAAACTTCTTTTATTTATTTGTATTTATTTATCTAATAAATTTTAGAGAAAATTAATAATGGTATGTAACCTAAAAATGTCTTCGGACTCTATTTCTCGAAAAAAATATCTGTGTGTGTGTGAGAGAACGTGAGATATTATCGCCATTTTCGGGGCAAATTGTCTCCACTTTGCGCCAACCTCTTCATTAACGGCACACGGAGGCACAGAAGGTGGTGCCATTTTATGCGACCGGCGCACAAAGAGTCAGCGCGAGATAATAAGGGTTAATTGGTTGGACTAACGCCGGGTCGCCATCCACGCCGCAGGTACATCTTGTCGATCTGGAAAAGAAAACCAACCTGGCAGACGACAATCTAGTGAATCGCAGACGACAAACCGGCAAAATTCAGACGAACTGTTGGTTACAAAAATAATAATAATAAAATTCCGCAGGAAGGACGTTCAAGGATCCTAGTTAAAGAGACTATCCCCACATTGTTAATACAGATGTTGCCGGCTAACAAAAGAAGACGTTTGTTTTGTTTAACGACACCACTGGAGCACATTGATTAATTAATCATCGGCTGTTGGATGTCAAACATTTAGTAATTCTGACTCGTAGTCATCAAATGAAACCCGCTACGTTTTTCCTAATGCAGCAAGAGATCTTTTATATGCATTTTCCCACAGACAGGATAGCACATACCACAGCCTTTGACCAGTTGTGGTGCGCACTAGTTAAACAAGAAAAAAAAACAATCGGTTGAATGGATCCAACGAGGTGGTTCGATCCTACGACGCAAGCACCTCAAGCGAGCGCTCACCCGACTAAGCTACATGTAAATCACGATCGCTCGATACGCGGTCGGTTTGGGCTAGTTCTCGTCCCATCAGGTGCTCCACAACTGGTATATCAAAGGCCGTAGTAGTATGTGCTATCGTGTTTGTAGGATGGTGCACATGAAAGATGCCTTGCTACCAATGGAAAAAAAACAAATGTGGCGGGTTTCCTCTCTAAAACTATATTTCAGAATTACCATAGCGATGATTAATAAATAAATTTTCGCTAGTAGTGTCACACCAAAACAAACTTTAAACTATTTTCCTGGCAATTGTTTCATCTTTAACTTCCTAACAGATAATGCACAAATTGGCTCAAATCACGGACTTGGTGACCCCTGAAAAAATGCTCAGTTCCCTAGTCGACTGGGAAGTAGCCCCCCCCCCCCCCCCCCCCCCCATCACATACGACAATAAAAATACGCCAATACAATAAAAATTAGTTTTTGAAAATCAGTACACCAAACTAACAGTAAAACATATTGGTCTTTGTGCGATAGTTTTGATGTTGATGTCGATGTCGATGACGACGACGACGACGATGATGATGATGGTAATGGTGATGTTGATTGTGTGATTTTTACTTTTTAAATAATTTATCACATAAGGATATATTAGTTTTTTGCTATTAAGCTATTCTGCTTGTAGATGAAAAGCATGTACTTTTTATTTTAATCTCTCTTTACAAAGTAAATACTTCTAATCTTTTCTTTTGTTTTCATTTCTTTCTCTGTTCTCTTTTCTTTATTTTCTTTCTTTCAATCTCTCTCTCTCTCTCTCTCTCTCTCTCTCTCTCTCTCTCTCTCTCTCTCTCTCTCTCTCTCTCTCTCTCTCTCTCTCTCTCTCTCTCTCTCTCTCTCTCTCTCTCTCTCTCTCTCACTCACTCTCTTCTTTTTTTATCCTTCTGTACTCAGCAACATTTCTTTAACGTGGGCACATTAAAAACACAAAAGAATTGTAAATGTCTTAAATACATTGTTTCGTTTGGGAATCGAAATCAATCGAGCGATAATTTGTGTAAATCTCTTCCCAAACACAGCAACGGTGAAAAGACCACTGAACACGTGCGATTGTTGCGCCAAGCCTTACGGAAACTGTCAAGCGTGCACAGGACGACCGAACACCAATCATGCACAAAAGAGCAAGTCATAATTGTTTGAATAAAGATCGATAACTCTATTCTTCGCCAGTTGGATGCCAATAAGGTTGCCTCCATAGAAGCGACCCGCCGACATGAGCTTAGCGTTCTTGCGACGTCTTTCAAGTTAGACAGCTACAAGCATTGAGCACTTGGAAAAATCTAATAGTTAATAGAAAAATATAACACGGCTTTCTTGCGGCGAGCCCGTCCAGTAAAAGAAAAGGGTCGAGGCAATATAGAGAGTTGTCATAATCGAAAAGGAGTCGAGTTTTAGCCCAACGATTTCCATCAGTTTCTGAATCTCGCTATTGAACGTGGCACATACAAATAATTGACTTAAAGGAGCGGTTTTTTTAAATTGAGATAATTATTTCAGCGTATTGAAGTGACAGACCAGACCCTAGTTTTTAAACACTACGGCGTATGTTTCACTATTAAAGTGACAGACCCTAGTTTTTAAACACTACGGCGTATGTTTCACTATTAAAGTGACAGACCCTAGTTTTTATACACTACGGCGTATGTTTCACTATTAAAGTGACAGACACTAGTTTTTAAACACTACGGCGTATTTTTTCACTATTAAAGTGACAGACCCTAGTTTTTAAACACTACGGCGTATTTTTTCACTATTAAAGCGACAGACACTAGTTTTTAAACACAACGGCGTATTTTTCCTTGTTAGAGCCGCCTTTTTGGAACTTGAAATAAGACTTCATAGATTTTATTGTTTAAAATATCCATTTCGGGACATTTGTTTTTTCTTTTTAACTTATTTTCGCCCTAATATCCAATTAAGGTTCAAGCAAGCTGCCCTGGGTATACAGCTCAGCTATCTGGGCTGTCTGTCCAGGACAGTGAGTTAGTGGTTAGTTGTTAGTGGTTAGTAAGAGATAAGAGGGTGTAGTGGTCTTACACCTACCCACTGAGTCGTTAAAACTCGCTATAGGTGGGAGCCGGTACCAGGCTGCGAACCCTGTACCTACCAACCTTATGTCCGATAGTTTAACTACGACACTACCGAGGCCGGTCGAACATTTCTTATCACCCTGGTGTTTCTAATACAATGAAATGCATGTTTCATATCATTAAAAACGCACATACCTCCCCCAAATAACGGTTATGGAAGTGAGGTTTAGTCTATATTTTGAGAGTATTTTTCCCATAGTTGTACGGGTTCCTATATTTGTAGGGGGCAGGTTGATTTGTGCACGAACTAAATATTATGCCCGAATCTGGATTACAACATTTATTCATAATTGCATTATTGCCAAACAGGTATATGCAAACGAATCGCCATGCATTTTTTACATGGATTACAATTAATATTGTGGGTAGAATAATGAAAATACATGGTGAAAGTATTCATTTTGTCCGAAATTTTCTCTCTTTTTTGCCCGAATTTGAGGATTTTCTCCAGGGGGGGGGGGGGGGGGGGGGGCAGTTCCCCCGTCTCGTACGTTTATGTATTTCCCTGTTTGAACGACACAAACTCTTGTTTTCAATTTTTCACGGGCTGAAACTATAGTCTGCGATTTGACGCGTCATACCTAACCCAAAATAACCAGGGGTGGTAATAAAATACTAATAAAATAGAAATCAGGGAGCGGGGGACGGGTCAGTTAAAAAAAAACAATCGTGTATTGTAATATAGAACCTTCTCCCTCTAGACAAAAGGGTCAGTTTTTAAATCAAAATTGGCATATTTCTTGGGTAATAACTCCTACTTTTCTTTAATTGATATTTCATTGAATTGTATACATGTATATAAAGGGTCTTAGTTTATGTAGTGGTTAAGCTATCGGACTTAAGGCTTCGCATCCCAAGAACCGGCTCAACTACTAACACACACACACACACACACACACACACACACACACACACACAGACACACACACACATCATAGAGAGAGAGAGAGAGAGAGAGAGAGAGAGAGAGAGAGAGAGAGAGAGAGAGAGAGAGAGAGAGAGAGAGAGAGAGAGAGAGAGAGAGAGAGAGAGAGAGAGAGACAGACAGGACAGACAGACAGACACAGACACAGACACAGACACAGACACAGACAGACAGACAGACAGACAGACAGGACAGAGAGAGAGAGAGAGAGAGAGAGAGAGACAGAGACAGAGACAGAGACAGAGAGAGACAGACATACAGACAGAGAGAGAGAGAACCAATCAATATAATGTTCTTGCACACTGTCAGTGGAGAAGGTACGCCAGTGAGACTCGAACCCTAAGCCCACATCGACACTACAGAGGCCTCGTTTTAACGCCATGACGTCTTCCAGCAAATTGGTTCCATAAACGGCACGAGCTGCGAAGCCGTACTCAGCGGCCCTCGGCAAATATTTACATATTTCAAGATGGTGCCAATTTGGTGGTTTCAAAATCACGCCATTGTTCCAGCGATTCTCTAAAAGCCGACAATCTGTCGCGCGAAACGAAGCGACAAAAATTCCCGCATGGTTTTTCCGATGTAGCTAATATGGTGCTCACTGGAGCAGGTGATGGGATCAGGTTATGATGATCCTGTCAACAAGATGGACACGTCTGCGTTTAACTCTTCGGGTTCTTTTGGACCAAATAAAACCCCGTTGTCGATAACGTTACAGGTAGTACTATACCAAATAACTTCCGGCTTGGTCAAAGTTCGAGGTGCACCGAACTTTTGATAGAGAAGTGAACACCACAAGTCCTGTGATTGGTTATAAATGTGAGTGTGTTGGTTGTAAAAAATAATAGTTTCATCTGGGTAAAATAAATGTGCAATTTTATTTCATCTAGTACCAATGTGTCAAGTAGCCTTGTGCTTGAAACATGTATGGGGTACCTGTAAAAAAAAGTACTCAAATTTTGTGCGAAACTAGGGTAGTCATAGACGCTACCCGTTATCTCAGAAACGAGCAGCTTGACCACCATTTTTTTTTTATTCACTTTAAGTGTAAGGGGTGGTAGTATTTATATCCGTGGCGTTTATGTCGGTTGATACGTTGCAGGTAGGAGTTTTAGCCGCATATGTTACTATTGTCGTCTATGGGATTTGATTTGGTAGTATACACCCTACAGGGGATTCTCCCTCCAAATACCTCTGAGAATATATCTCAAAATTTACGAAATGTTTGACATCCAATAGCCGATGATTAATGAATCAGTGTGCTCTAGTGGTGTCGTTAAACAAAACAAACTTTTAACTTTTTAACCCTCCAAATACGGGGCGGGACGTAGCCCAGTGGTAAAGTGCTCGCCTGATGCGCGGTGGGCTTAGGATCGATCCCCGTCGGTGGGCCCATTGGGCTATTTCTCGTTATATCCAGTGCACCACGACTCTGGTATAGCAAAGGCTGTGGTGTGTGCTATCTTGTTTGTGGGATGGTGCATATAAAAGATATATTGCTACTAATGGGGGAAAAGTAGCAGGTTTTCTGTCTAAGACTATGTCAAAATTACCAAATGTATGGCATCGAATAGCCGACGATTAATTTAATAAATTAATATGCCCTAGTGGTGTCGTTAAACTAAACAAATACATTGTACAATATTTCTGTGAAAGACTTCCAGTCCATTGCTTGTGTGTATTCAGACGTGCTATTAATTACGGACACTGCACAGAAATGGTTCTGAAGCATATACTGGGACGCGTTATAAAAGTGGCTGTCCTCTTAAACACGGGATAGGTCATCGGACTTGAGGCTGGTAGGTGATGGGTTCGCATCCCGGTACCATCTCCCACCCACAGCGAGTGTAGCGGACCAATGAGTAGGTGTATGACCACTACACCCTCTTCTCTCTCACTAACCACTAACCAACTAATAACTAACTCACTGTCCAGGACAGACAACCCAGGTAGCTGAGGTGTGTGTGCCCAGGACAGCGTGCTCGATGCAAACAAAAAAACTTAATGATTTTCTACTCTGACAATATCAATAATTCTATTTCAAATTGCTAGTAAATATATTTCATCAACCTCTGCTCTACGTTACAAAATCAAGGCATTATTGGTAGAAGACCACTGTTATTTGCGAATCTTCAGCTGAGATTTATGCATGCCAGCCCCTGACGTCCTAAATGCCCACCTGTGTTTGTAAAAAGAAAAAAAAAGATACAGATATTTTAATCTCAAGACAATTATTAATAGGGTCATAATTATAAAAAGGACTCATTTGAAATAGTGAATACATGTTTGTGCTACATTCGAAAATGTGTCCCCAAACTGCATGATTTTTTATGCATTTGTGATAATGTTCACACGCACACCCAACCAGGAGTTCGAGGATATGGTGCATATATTTATGAAGACTTTGCTCATCAAACCTTACAAACATCCTAATTTGAATAAAGGTTTAGCTTATCTCGATGTTCACAAAATCAGCTTGTTTGAAACTTAACCAAAATGATCGCGGCCCACTTTTGTCACAAGGAAAACCCGAAGTATGAATGCCAAGCCTCATTACAGCTAAACCGTTTGCACTCTTGGTGAAAAATGAATTGTCGTTTCTAAAAATAACTCCTTAGCTATCAAATAAGTTTATGAATTTGCTTCACATTTTAAATAATTACCCTTTAAAACATGGATCTATGCTAAAATAACAAGTGAACTATTTTCGCGACAAAGCACACGAGAGAGAGAGAGAGAGAGAGAGAGAGAGAGAGAGAGAGAGAAGAGAGAGAGAGAGAGAGAGAGAGAGAGAGAGAGAGAGAGAGAGAGAGAGCTAACTGTAACAAAACAACTTATTACCGATTCGAAGGACGTTCCCATAGTTGCGTGACGTCACTGAGGAACCTCCCCCAGGGCCGGGGCAATATGCCAATTTGTCGTAACAACAACACGCCTCCATTTTGGCAGCAGCTGTTTGAGAGTATCATTGCTTTATAATGACCACCATCTTTCGCTGGGTGTTTTATACGATATTTTAATAAACGTATCCACAAGGCGAATCGCTCCTTGGAGACTTGTTACAGCCTGGTTGCGCTGAGGACTTCGCGGCACTTCGCGGGCTCTGCAAGCCTCGGCGAGATGCGATCGGTTGACTAATTGGTTTCGAGGAACTCTTGAGAGACTCGGGTCTTCAAAATCTGTGATCATTGTGACTTTAACAGATTAAAGATGGCCGCCAGTGATAATTTGTTGTTCGCTATGGCACCTGATACAAGCTGAGTTTGTCATTTCGTAATTTAGATGTTTGCTGTTTTTGTAACACATCTTCGGATTCTTTCTTTTTTCTTTCTTTTTTTTCTTTCTTTTTTTTCTTTTTTCTTTTTCTTTTTTTTCCTTTATTTTTTCCTTATTTTCTTTTCTTGTTAAAATGTCAAACACGTTGTTGAAACATTCCCGTTTAAAGACCTTAAAATTCCCAAAAGGTTACCAAAGAAAACGAAAACAGGGCGGGTCTAACCTTAAAATGACTTGTGGGGGGGGGGAGTATTTTATACTAGTATTTTATACAATTTGTGTTATTGTTTTTTGGGTCTTTTTTTTTACTCTACTAGTTTGTTTTTTCTTCTTTCTAAAATGTCACACACGTTGTTATGCTAATGTAAGACTACCAACTGCCAACTTCCTGCTGTCTCGACTTTAACGACTGTATCTGATTAAAAAACGAATCGAGCCCGAAACGAAATTTAAAGAGTTAATGACTAGTAATAAAATAGGTGTCCTAAGAAAAGTCAGCAAATTAATTAAATAAATTAATGATAAATTTAAAAGACCATAGCTATTTGTATTAACATATACCACATCACTCGAGTTAAATATGCTTTATTATTATATCACAGATATCCCTATTTTAATAAATCGAAATATAGTAGTACATAACATTGTATAACAAATTATATAATGAACTTCAATTACTCTACTATGCCGAATATTATTGACTTATTGTATATATGTATTTTTGTTATATCCACTCGTTGTATTTCAGTATTAATGTATTTATATAATTTAACTATTCATATACTATATTATTTACTATTTAATGTTCTCCTGTAAACGCTGTCCTGTCTTGTCACATATTATATTATGTAATATTCATGTTTCCCCATATGCCGTTGCCTAACGCCCTGGGTGTAATAAAGTTCTGTTCTGTTCTGCCCGACATTTAGTGTTAGACTGAGCGCGCATCACAACTCAACGTGACGTCAAGTCGGTAGTGTGAGCGCATTCACAACTCAACGCGACGTCAAGTCGGTAGTGTGAGCGCATTCACAACTCAACGTAACGTCAATCTGTTAGTGTGAGTGCATTCACAACTCAACACGACGTCAAGTCGGTAGTGTGAACGCATTCACAACTCAACGCGACGTCAAGCCGTTAGTGTGAGCGCATTCACAACTCAACGCGACGTCAAGCCGTTAGTGTGAGCGCATTCACAACTCAACGTGACGTCAAGCTGTTAGTGTGAGCGGGCAAATTACAACGCAACCGTTGAGTTGGCCAACTTTCTGTTGGCAGTTGGTAGTCTGACTTTAGCATTAAAAAGCCCGTCTTGACACAATATTTCTAGAGGGAAGCCAAATAAAAGGGAAACAGGGCTCTATCTAGAAAAAATAAATATAAGAGGGTATAAAAAGTAACAATTAATTGAAATATATTTTATTGCGTTTCAAAACGAACAAATGGATTAGGCACGAGTTATACAACCTACTAGGCCGTCTCCATAACGCATACCTGTCATGACAGTAATCACGGTAGAGTAATATATATATATATATTTAGAGAATAACTAACGAGCTACGAGGAATTATGAATTAACTGTCCCGAGTGAATGAATGTTGTAAACCCGAGCCTATGGCGAGGGTTTTACAACATTCATTCACGAGGGACAGATAATTCGTAACTCCTCGTAGCGAGTTGGTTATTCTCTTTATTACCCATTGTCAATTTTAACTGATTTTTAATGTAAAAATTCCTCTGCAGTCTACAACAAAGCCAACAGCCATTACGTCATATAATCTTACGCACATTACATGACGTAATGTAAGTGACGTCATAGCATAACGGCGTTCTTTTTACAGCGAAATGTTTACAATACAAAATAATACGACTGTATTTGCATTTGAAAATAATTATTTTTATATATTACTAAAGCCGCTGCTTATGAAAATATACCATTTCATGTTTACGAAACAAGTGAGTCTATTTGTTTTTGTAAATCTTTGTATATCGTATAACGTATGTGTAATCTGACTCATGAATGGAAACATTATATGAATGAAAGTGAAGTTCCGGCCATGACAAGCAACCAACCAAACATCGTGATTTTTAAGCCAGCCAATCAGTGGCTGTAGAAGCAATCTGCACACTGTGCAGAGATCGAAAAAATATTACCCAGTATATTTGAGCCCATATGGGTAATAAAACTTTTATATATAATAAATATATATATATATATATATATATATATATATATATATATATATATATATATGACTTTCTCCTTCTAAATAATAGCAAGGGGTAGGTATTTTCAGGGGGTCACTGCTGTGTAGAAATAAGGCACAATACAATATCTTTTAAAGATGCTGAAGATTCTGTGACAATTTCTCTTCATACCTGTTACAGCACAAATGGATATACTGTATTCTGAATTAGAACGACAAAACCGAAATATATGTCCAGGGCCAGTTATGTCTGCACAATTCAGAGTCGAATGGTTATTTGGCAAAATAGTGGTTGATTCCACGAATCTCTATCTAGCGCCTCGCCTATAGGATGACAGCCACTCCCGAGGAGATCCTTTACTGGAGATTTTATCCTTCTTGTACCGCCACAAAGAGGACTGCCACTCCCAGACTACTTTACTAAAACAAAACTAGCACCGGACAGAGCTTATTAGAATAAGTAGAGCTGTGATGACAAGATTCTTCATTTCACAGACTCCATAAATTATCACGTCAGGAATGTAACATTTTCAGCATCATTATAGTTCAAATGTAAATAATTACTAGACAATTTTAAAAGAAGGGGCGGGACGTAGCCCAGTGGTAAAGCGCTCGATTGATGCGCGGTCGGTTTGGGATCGATTCTGGTCCGTGGGCCCATTAGGCTGTTTCTCGTCCAAGCTAGTGTAGCACAACTGGTATATCAAGGGCCGTGCTATGTGCTATTCTTTTTGTTGATGGTGCATATAAAAGATCCCTTGCTACTAATGAAAAAATGTAGCTGGTTTCCTCTTTAAGACACACTGTGTCAAAATCACCAAATATTTGACATCCAATAGCCGATGATTAACTGATCAATGTACTCTAGTGGTGTCGTTAAATCAGAGACAAACTTTAATCTTAGACTGTTTTAAAAGATGTATCATTAGAATTGAATTGAATTGAATTGAATTGATATTCATGTGTTTTTTTATGCAAATAAGACTAATATTAGCAAAATATATTACATATTATCCCAAGATTAATTATTTAATTGAAGTTCTTTTGTTACATTATGCCATCACTTGCAACTTTCACTTTTGCAGTACTATGCAGAATTATTATGTTTGTTTACAAATGAAATTGCATATCAAAATAATTACTAATTAGAACCAAATACATAAAGTTGTATTCAATACTACATACGTACAGAGTCTTAAAATCAAATCTCGTGCTCAGTGTTACAGTTCTGACATGCACTGTTCATATATTTACCGATAGGGAACAAAGTTAAATTTTCTCTTCTTTTTAACGACACCACTGTGGCACATTGACTGTTGGATGTAAAACATTTGGCAATTTTTTCAAACATGATTTCAGAGGAAACCCGCTTCATTTCCCATTAATTGCAAGGGATCCCATCTCACAGGCAGGACAGCACATACCACATCATTTAATACACCATCCAGTGTACTACTGGGTGCGATGGGGAAAACAAAATCAGAGAATGGGTCCACTGAGGTGATATGAGATAGTGAACAAATAGGTCATTGTATATTATCAATTTTGTTTCTTTAATATAATACTGATATACATATAATGCCTTGCTATTTTGTATAGACAATAGCTCAAAAGAGATATATAAATTATGGCTTTATTGTTTGATAATATGTGCAAAACTCATTTGTTCACGAATATTTTATTTTTCAGCAAAGCTGCACGTTTGTTTATTATTATATTACAAATATTTTAGAAACATAAGTTTCCGTCATAAATGATACTGGTTGATGATATTTTATGTTTCATGTGCTGTGGTTTAGATATTAGTTCGATTGTGAAAGGTCGACGGGTGTAACGCCAAATGTGTATTGATGGTCCATATTATAATATTCCTGGTAAAATAAATCGATTGATATGTTTGCTACTACAAAACTATCAATTGAGCATACGAAAGTTAGTCCATATTATAATATCCCTGGTAAAATACCATAAATAATATTCCTGGTAAAATAAATAATTGATATGTTTGCTACTACAAAACTATCAATTGAGCATACGAAAGTTAGTCCATATTATAATATCCCTGGTAAAATACCATAAATAATATTCCTGGTAAAATAAATAATTGATATTTTTACTACTACAAAACTGTCAATTGAGCATACGAAAGTTAGTCCATATTATAATATCCCTGGTAAAATACCATAAATAATATTCCTGGTAAAATAAATAATTGATATTTTTACTACTACAAAACTATCAAATGGGCATACGAAATTTCAACTGATATATAAAGTGTAACAATATACCATTATTTAACATAATTATAACATGATCAGTATTATTCAGAGAAATATAGTTCAGCTTTCCTAACCGTTTTATTTCACAAATATCTTGGAATCACATTGTCAACTGTTTTGAAAAAAGTGGAAAATTTGGGAGGGGTCATTTTTCAACAGTGGCGATATTGACATGGTTCAAAGATGTTACATCTTTATTCAAATGGTGTTTGTTTGATTATCTTAGCATTAAAAGTATACACATAGCTTCTGTTGTGACGGGAATGAATGCATGAATGTTTAACGACACCCCAGCACAAAAATAAGCATCGGCTATTGGGCTTCAAAGGTAGGTATATATAAATATGATTAAACAAAAAGGTCTTGTTAGTAGAAATAAAATCTCTCTCTCTCTCTCTCTCTCTCTCTCTCTCTCTCTCTCTCTCTCTCTCTCTCTCTCTCTCTCTCTCTCTCTCTCTCTCTCTCTCTCTCTCTCTCTTTCTTCTCTCTCTTTCCCATTCTCACTCTCATCCTCCTGGACAACAGACGATTCAGATAGGTGAAAAACGTGTGCCCACGACAGCGTGCTTGAACGTTTAATTGGATACAAGCACGAAAACACGACCCCACGTGTTATCCGTGAACCATTGCAGAATAATGAGGTGTCTTGGGTGCTCTCGCGCTCGCGGCGGGAGTTAGGCTAGCTGACCTATTGGCCACATTTGCATGAGTCTCTGTTTAATTATCTCGCCTAACAATGCCCAGGACACCTGTCTTGACCAATGATAGAGTCGTCGCAGGTCTCGCATCGCCATTAGACACAGCTGCGCTAGAGCGGCAACCCGCAAATAAAGCAATCTGAACGGCGAGAATGTTTGGCGCACCTGCGACCAGCTCGGTTATAAATGGGAAATTTCAAGGTAAAGTGTCCGACTCGTTTATTCTCATCAAGCTACAAACCGATCTCAACATGGTCGCGTCAACTTCTTATAGCGTGCTAATAATTTCAGCTAGTAAAATTGATTTTCGCTGCGTTAAATTTACATATAACGAAACTGAAGTGTTTTTCGGGCGGTGTTTTTTATTTTATTATTTATTAGAAAAACTAATAATAGTAGTGATGTGAATAATTGGGGTCAAAGATTAAATGTTTTGTTGGGGTGTTTTTAAGTGTGTGTGTGTGGGGGGGGGGGGGGTATTTTTGTTTCATTTTAACTGAATCGTTTTTTCTCTATTCATTATTTATTATTATTTATTTATGTATTTATTTATTTATTTACTAACTTATTTACTTCTGCTTATTTTTTATTCTTATTTATTATTTATTCATTTATATTTATATTTATTTATTTTATTATTTATTTATTTACATATTTAGTTTTATTTATTTATTTACTTTTTTGTTTAATTTATTTATTTTGTATTATAGTTTATTTTCTTTAAAAAGTGTATGTACTTGTCCGCTATCAACACTTTATGGTATTTCTGACTAAAATTTTGTCTCTTGTTTGAAATAAAAAATTGTATTATCACCTATGAATCTCAAATTTCAAACTTTATCTGGAGACGAATATATCAAAAAGATCCCTTGCTGCTGATGGGAAATGTAGCGGGTTTCCTCTGAAAACAGCACACCAGGATTAGATCCACTAGCCGATGATTAATAAATTAATGTGCTCTAGTGGTGTCGCTAAACAAAACAAACTTTAGCATTTTATCACTGTGCAACCGATACAAGTTCAGTTCAATATATTAATAGGGGCGTCTCTAATTGTTTGTTTCGTTTGTTGGGGGGGGGTGTCCCAGAAGGTTAAAGAGTTTATTTTGTTTAACGACACCACTAGAGCACATTGATTGTTTAATCATCGGGGCTGTTGGATGTCACAGTTTGTAATTTTGACATATAGTTTTAGAGAGGAAACACGCTACATTTGTTCAATTAGTAGCAAGGGATATTTTATATGCACCATCCCACAGACAGGATAGCATATACCACGGTCTTTGATATACCAGTCGTGGTGCACTAGCTGGAACGAGAAATAATGGGTTCGTTTGATAGTGAATATAGTTATTATTTACTTGTTTAGTTTAAGAACTGATAAAAAGAAAACTAATCCCCAGAAGGGAATTCGTTCGCACCCCTCCCCCTATGAAGCTTGACCCCAATTTTTTTTCCCATTCACTTTAAGGGTGAGGGGTGGTATTGTTTATATCCATGGTGTTTATGTCGATTGTTACGCTGCAGGTAGAAGTTTTAGCCACATATGTTACTATTGTCGTCTATGGGATTTGATTTAGTAGTATACACCCTTTACAAGAATGTTTACTATACTTTGCCTGTTTGAATCTAATTTGATGATGATAATGATTATGATAGTGATGATGATTATGATGGTGGTGGTGGTGGTGATGATGATGATGATGATGATGATGATGATGATGATGATGATGATGATGATGATGATGGTGGTGGTGGTGATGGTGGTGGTGGTGGTGGTGGTGGTGGTGGTGGTGATGATGATGATGATGATGATGAGGATGATGATGATGATGGTGGTGGTGGTGGTGGTGGTGGTGGTGGTGGTGGTGATGATGATGATGATGATGATGATGATGATTATGATGGTGGTGATGATGATGATGATGATAATGGTGGTGGTTGTGGTGATGATGATGATGGTGGTGGTGGTGGTGATGATTATGATGGTGGTGGTGGTGGTGGTGATGATGATGATGATGGTGATGATGATGATGATGATAATTATTATTATTATTATTATTATTTGTTTATATTCATCTCAACATCACAATGTGTACATTAATAACATATCAAGAAAATTATAGTTTTTTTACATGTACACTTCACGGGTTAATTATACTCTGCATTGCCTTATTAAATAATATCCCAGTACTGTTTTACTCTTCAAATTCCATCCTTAACCAGGCACACGTGGTTAAAAAGCCAGTATGCTGTCAATAAATTCCAGTTTTCCTCTCCAGAACAAATACTTGGCCTGACATAAAGAGATAGGTGTTTAGCTAATAGTACTCATGCGTCGGTCACGTGGGTTGAATTTCCAAACGTGGCAGCGTCCGCCATTTATAATAATGATGGCGATGTCAGATTTGTGTCTTTTTTGCGCCATTAATCAGAAGACTTCTCCGTGTAAAGAGGTTTTAATTTCAGTCACATGTGGTTTTTTTCAAACTAGCAACCTTCAGATTTTAGCTATGTGAGATAATCCATTGGATGCTGAAAGCAATTATCTTAAAAATTATTAGGAGACATTTAAAGGTGAAATTTCGCTTCCTGATAAAAAGTCAAAGTTTATTTTGTTTAACGACACCAATAGAGTTTATTAATCATCGGCTAGTGGATGTCAAACAATTGGTAATTTTGACGTATAGTCTTAGAGGGGAGACCTGTTAAAAAAAATGCCATTAATAGCAAGGGATCTTTTACATGCACCATCCCATAGACATGATAGCACATACCACGGCCTTTGATATACAGTCGTGGTGCACTGGCTGGAACGGGAAATGGGCCCACCGACGGGGATCGATCCTATACCAACCGCGCATCAGGCGAGTGTTTTACCATTGGGCTACGTCTAGCACTTAGTTATACCAATGTAAAACACTAATCTGCTGGGCTTCCAGAATGGTTGTATAAAATCCACTAGCCATGTGATCAGTAATTTCGAAAATTTACTAGCCATGATTAAAAATCCACTAGCCCTACTTTACTAATAGTAATAATCAGATATGTCACCTAAAGATGGAGATATAGCTTAAAAACACTAAGATTCGGGAGGTAGGAGTGGGGAAAGGATATTCATATTTACAAAATAGACTTAAATGCAGCATTTGACAACTTTTTTTCACTAGCCGTCGGACATGGTAATAGTAGATATTTACTAGCCCAACACTGAATATCACTAGCCATGGGAGTTGGGCTACCATAATCTAGAAGCCCTGATATCAATAAATCTCGTGTGTTTTCACTTTTACCGGATGTCATCCGCCTTGATGCAGTCTTGGCGCCATTTTTAAAGCGACTATCAAGAGTTTTCAGCTCTAGCAAAACTTCCCCAACAAAATAAACACACATTCTGCCTTTCCCTGTCTTTACAGACAATATCTTACCTCATACATGTTTCTAGTATAAAGCATTATACGGATAAATACTTTTGGAACGGCCTTTGGATGAATCATTTCAAATTTTATTTGGTGGTTGGAAGAAATAACAAATTTGTATGCACAATTTTAGACATGAATTGATATTTATATACTACAAAACATTATGATGTCAAGAAATGCATTAGTTATAGAGATGTTCATATTGTAAACAAGAAAATGTTAGTAAAAAATGTAATATTAATAACGATGTTTTTTTCCAGAACACATTTTAAAATAGCTACACATTTGGGACAGGGAGTCGGACTAATTTGGTTTGACGTGATCCGACTTCAAAGCTTTTGATAGACGCCATATAGCCACAAATAAACCTATGTTGAGTGCTTCGTTAAGCAAAACATGTCTTTTTTCTTCCTTCAGCGCTTTCATATGACGAAAAACGAATTTGTACGTTGCAACAAAAAAAAAAAAAAAACACAGTAAAGTTTTTAGTTTTTTGCATAACGACTCCACTAGATCATATTGATATATTAATCATCCGCAACTGGATGGCAAACATTTGATAACTTTGAGATATTGTCTTAGAGGAAACCCGCTACATGTTTCCATTAGCAGCAAGGAATCTTTTATAGTCACTTTCCCAGCGGCGGGACAACACATACTACGGCCTTTGACTAGTGTTTGTGTTTGGCGGAACGGAGACCAGTTGTATAGCGCTCGCCTGATGCACTGTCAGTCTAGGATTGATCCCCGTCGGTGGGCCCATTGAGCTATTTGTTGTTCCAACCAGTGCACCACAAGTGGTACATCTAAGGCCGTGGTATGTGCTATCCTGTCTATGAGATGGTGCATATAAAATATCATACTAATGTGAAAATGTAGCGGGTTTCCTCTCTGTATGTCAAAATTACCAAATATTTGACGCCCAATAGCCGATGATTAATTTAATAAATCAATGTGCTCTGGTGGTATCGTTAAACAAAACAAATTTTGATATAATAAACCCCTCCCCTTTTTAAAATCCTAGGCCCGCCTCTAGCACTGTCGTCAAGCAAACAATCTTTAACTAAACACTTAGAATTATCAAATGAAAATTTATTTTCAACTTTTGTTAACAGACGGAGAGAAAAACAAAACGAGCCTATTGCAGGCGCTCGATCCTGTAACCTGTCACACCACAAACGTGCACTCTATCGCTCCACTATATCTCGCCCTTCCCCGTCCCTCCTCTAAATTATTCACAGAAGGCGGAGCCGCGTTGTCCGAGCTTTGTATCGACCGACAAAACATCAACGACGGGTCCGCAGTTTAGCCTGACACATTCCTGCCGAGGTGTATCTGTTTGTCGAGGGGATGCTATAGACGATTTAATAAATACTTCACGGCGAGTGTGCGTGAGATGGCAAACACCGTCGACCTTCAGATCGGCGCTTTTGTTTTATTTAAACCGCCGAGGCGACACAGCCGAAATACACAGCACATTTAAAGGCACATTTTCCCCCTACTGGTTAATGGCAACTTTGTGTGTGGAATTTAAATGTTCCAAATGAGCCGAGCTTCCAACGGGAGCGAGTTCTGTACGGTTTCGGAGACATGAATGAATGAATGAATATTTAACGACACCCCAGCACGAAAAATACATCGGCTATTGGGTGTCAAACTATGGTAAATGTAAACCCAATGTGATGAACAACATCAATATAAAAATTCAACAGGTCAATAAAAACACAGTGTAAAGGACTGTGTAAAAATACAAATATCACAGATAAATATAATTAAAATTTAGAATAATATTCAGTATCTCGTAAAAACTGCAATAAAAGTTCTGGATGGAATCGAAATGATTCCATCACATTTGTTTGTCCAAATATATCTTTCGAGTTGCTGACAACTGCTTACACTCCACCAAAATGTGTCGCACAGTCAGAAGACACTGGCAGTGCTCACACTGAGGCGGAGGATCTTTCTTCAAGATAAATGAATGGGTTAAGTAAGTGTGACAGATGCGGGCACGACACAAGACTATTTCATCCTTCCTGCACTGTCTATAGGAGGACTGCCACTCTCCCAAGACTGGCTTGATAGCATGAAGCTTGTTCGCAACCTCACCGTCCCAATCACGTTGCCAAGCGGAAAAGATAAATTGGCTGATACAATATTTAAAATCAGTATAAGGTACACCAACCCGGCGTGAGGCAAATCCAAAGCAGACTTGGCAGCTGAATCTGCCTTTTCATTACCCCTGATGCCAACATGGCTGGGTACCCAACAAAATGCAATGTCTTTATTGGCAATATTTCGGAGACATGGTCAGGGCAATTAAGTGATGCATCTTGGGGATGATGAATTTTTAAAAAACAAAATAGGTCATTAAAAAGGCCACGTCAAACCCCTGAGACACATATTTGAATCCGCCAGTGGTGTATGTGTGTGTATGTATCTGTGTGTGCGTGTCTGTGTGTGTGCGTGCGTGCGTGTGTGCGTGCGCGTGTGTGTGTGTGTGTGTGTCCATACGCCTGTGTAATAAGAAAGTTTGTTTTGTTTAACGACACCACTAGAGCACATTGATTAATTAATCATTGGCTATTGGATGTCAGATATTTGGTAATTCTGACATGTAGTCATCAGAGGAAACCCGCTACATTTTCCCATTAACAGCAAGTGATCTTTTATATGCACTTTTCCACAGACAGGACAGCATATACCACGGTTGTTAATGTATCAGTCGTGGAGCACTACTTAGGACCAGAAAAAAACCCAATGCGTCCACCGACTGAAACTGTGTAAACGTGTTGATTAAATTATTAACATCTCTAAATGTTTACACTTTGTTATCACGACTGTCAATATCGCATGTTAATAAACATTCAAGAGCGGTTATGGGGATGGGCGTGGCACACATACTTGAGAATTCAGCATTTTATGTGTAGTAAACAAACTAGAACCATCTCTGACACGTGATTTTAGACTATTAAACGTATATATATATATATATATATATATATATATATATATATATATATATATATATATATATATATATATATTCCATCATCAGTGGCTACCTTCTGTTTAATAGTGTTTGTATTTGCTTATCAGTTCAGAAATAGGTCAGTGTATTATCATAATTAGTAGTGTGTACGTCTACACGAGATAGTCCGGTAATTCTTTTTTTTCTAAAAATAATTTTTATAAGCTATAGTTGCTTATTTTAATTTTTGTATTTATTTATTTATTTATTTTATTTGTTGTTTCTAGTATTATTAATTAATTAATTAATTAATTAATTAACTTAGAAGCAACTACATCAAACAATCTTTCACAAACGTTGTTAACCTTTTTATGTATTTGTTTGCTTTGGGGTGGGGTTCTTTTGTTGTTTGTTTTTTTGTTTTTTGGGAAGGGGTTTTTTTGGGGGGTGGGGGGTTTTCGTTTTTAGTTTTTGTTGGGGTTTTTTGGAGGTTTTTTTAAAGTAAATTTTATTGTCCCCAGAAATACTTGGTAGTGCCAGGGTTGAGGAGCCCTGAGCTCACTGACTTACAAATATTTTAAATATATTTCATATATATACAGAATATTTACATGTACACAATGTTCATCATTAAAACATATACTGCTTTCAAAAACTTTCTCATCCACTTACCTACTCACCCCCCCCCCCCCCCCCCCTCTCCAATATTCATGTACATCAGTTTTCATACATGTCAGTAATTAGTTTTAATTATTTCTGAGAGCTAAAAGAACGGGGGGGGGGGGGGGAGAAATATCAGAAGAGACAGAAAAGAATAACGGTGCAGCAAGTTTTCTCTTTTAATGTTCGTCTCTAAGCCATCATGTTAAACTACAGTTGAAACATTTCATGTAAAATTGTTAATAAATAAATTGTACCATTTCTTCCAGTATTTTTTTAAATATTCGTATTCACAAATTTTAAGCAGAATATCTTTGAATTTCTAATTTGTTTTTAATTGTCCGTTGTGATGATCTAAGTTCAACTTTTGTGTTTGCACTTTTATAGAATAAATATAATATTTTATATTAATAATCATCCAATTTACTACACTGCCGTTTTGTTCGTTATGCAAACCTAAGATAACGATATGTTTATCAAAAGTAATATGTTCACCCAAAGTATTTGTTATCTAATTTGCAATAGATTTTCATAGTTCTTTAACAAAATGACAATCATAAAATAAGCCTTCCATTGTCTCTGGCAGCAGATTATAGAAAGTACATTTATTGGTATCTATATAGTGAATAGTATATTTTAAAAATTGGTTAGTT
Organism: Gigantopelta aegis; assembly: GCF_016097555.1. Taxonomy (NCBI): domain Eukaryota; kingdom Metazoa; phylum Mollusca; class Gastropoda; order Neomphalida; family Peltospiridae; genus Gigantopelta; species Gigantopelta aegis. The sequence continues at coordinate 2,778,244 of NC_054709.1, forward strand.
GCGAGTATTCGATGCAATATTCTATACTGAAACCACCGCAAAGTTGTATTTCTGGTACATTTAAAGGGTATGCTATAATATATTTTCCATTCCCTTAAAGCCGCACACCCTAGTTCCATCCAGCGAAAATAAATTATAATTTGGTTAATCTACAAACCTGTAACACACTTAGATCACGTTTTTATCAAATGGAGTGAAAAAGCAGGTTTTATATCGATAAATACCATGGGAATACCCATGTCCCAATTGCTTGAAATAATTTTGAAAGTTAGTATTCTGATGTCACCGGTAGATGTCGCTCGAAGCACAACAATGCCTACGTCACGACAAATTTCACAGACTTGGGGCGCGTTCGTTTCATCTCTCCTGGACATGTTCCAACTGTTCTGTCCTGGTTAGCAAAATTATTGGTTTTAAGGGTTTGTAACGTTTTGTATTGAGACACTTACTTGTCTGAACTTTATTGTTACTGAAAATGTTCACGAACTGTGAAGAAAAATCTCACAAATGAACAACAACAAATCGGATGTTGATTGCGCGAACCGTGCACGAGAAAACAAACCGAACCAAAATGATAACGGTCACGTGATATACCAACGTCTGTGACATTGAAATGGAAATATCCCCTTTAAAAATAGATTGGACCTCGCTTGCTTAACGGTTTTTTCTCGACAACACGTCTTGTGAAAAAATGCATTTCGTGGTTTTACAAACATCGGGATTAGCAAAAAGCACTTCAGGTGAATGGAAATGTGTATTCTAAATAATAAAATGTAAGTAAAGTGCAATTTTATTTGTGAAAAATGGGGTTTAATAGCGAAAAACAACGCCGTAATGGTTAACAAATAAACGTAACTAGGGTGTGTCCCTTTAATGAATAGTTAAAACTTTTTTCCTGATATTTTAATTGTGATTTTGGAACTTTTGGTATATTGCATAGCAGTTTATTTTGTTCCTTGCAACCTTGTTTCTCTTTCAAAATCTGCTTTAAATTTTGGGGATAAACTGGTTTATAATTAGGGAAAAAATCCAGAGTTTGACAATTTAATTTTCCATATTTTTCAATAAAACATTTTACTGATTTAATTAAACACGTATAATCTAAAAATAATCGTTATTATATCATACTTCACCATAAATTCGTCAACAGTTAGAAAGCCGCCATATACACCAATTGAAGCATTTATAAAAATAATTCCCTTTTCGGCATACTTTTTGTAGAAAATAGTTTTTTTTAATCCTTTAATATTTTACTGTTGTAGCAAATATTGATACCAACTATGTCTTCTCTACATCCAGTGATTTCTTCAGATTGAATTTTTCTCCAGCTTTCAAGAACGTCTTTCCAAAAAGGATTATTTATATTTTGCATTTTTTTACTAACAAATTGATCCCCATATATAATTAAATCATGTATTGATACAGTTGTGATGGATGGAAAAATATGTATCCATTTTGAACGATTTGCAAGTAGTCTTCTTATCCATGTTGATTTTAAGGCTGATATATAGATTGAAATATTAATGATCCTTAATCCTCCGTTTTGATAATCTTGAATTATAGTTTCACGTTTTATTTTTTCTAGTTTATTTTCCCATATAAAACTAAAAAGTATTTTATTTAACTTTTGGACTAGTTGTTAAGATGGAGTTTGTAATGAGATTAGTAAATTTATTATTTTAGGTAAAAAAGACGGTGAGTCTGCCTAATAACGTCAATTTTCGTGCACTCCAGATTTTTATTGTACTTTCCATTTCTACTATTTTTGGTTCAAAGTTATCTTTAACTATATCTTTTAAATTTAAAAAGAAGCGAATTCCCAATAAAGTAAACTTAGTTGAACCCCATTCTAATTTCCATCTGGTATGATGCAAGACTTCATTTGATAATTTTTTCTGCCAATCAATATTGTTTTTGATTTAGAATAATTTAGCTTCAAACCTGACATCTTTGCAAAGCAGTCTAGAGTAGTAAGTGTGCCGTACAGTGACTCAGGAGTCCATCCAAAATAAAAGTAGTATCATCTGCATACTGCGAAATAAGATATTCTTCTCCATCAATATAATTCCCTTAATATTCTTGTTATTGCCTATTAAAATGGCAAGTATTTCTGTACATATTATAAAAATGTAGGGCGATAACGGATCATCTTGTCTGCAGCCTCTGTATAACTTAAAACTTTCTGATATAGGTCCATTTTGGATTACAGCTGAAACTGAATTTTTATACAATGTTTGTATCCACGTTTTTCTTCTTTGTTTTGGGGTGTTTTGCTATTTTTCTCGTACTCTTTGTTTGTTGTTGGTTTTTTTGTTTGGGGGGGGGGGGGGCGTGGGGTTTTTTGTGGGGGGGGTTTGGGGGGTAGGGGGGGTTGTTGTTTTGGAGTTGTTGTTTTTTGTTTGTTTGGTTGGGGTTTTTTTTGTTGGGTTTTTTTTTGTCTTTTTTGTAAGATTCTATCTACCGAGTTATATCAATGTACCTTGTATCTGGAGCACGAGGTTGTATCAAAGGTCACACCATGCATTCTTCGGCACAGAGAAGCAAACTCTTTAAACGTGTCATTAAGAAACCGTTGCTTTTCACGTCTATCCAGAATAAATTTCTTTTCTTCTCGTATTTACCGTAGAATTGTTTTACCCCAATCTCTAAAGTTCATGGAATTCTTACAAAAGTCTTCCTTGAAAAGATTGGAGCGAAAAATAAAGAAAACGCTGTGAGGGTAAAGAAATAAGAAAGGTTCTTAAACATCGATCCGAAATTGTTGAAATTTTGTTCACCTATCTTCTTGATACATTTATTTTAAAAACCGACATTCCGGAAATAGCCGAAAGGTCACGAAGACGCCCCACGGTGTCTATTTCAGACTGAGAGAATTGGTTTTTCGCTTGTTCTCGTCTCTGGGAATATAATGTATTTAAGTCTGTCAGTGTTTTTGGCTTCTCTTTTGTCTTCGGGAATTCTCGGATATCTTCGTAATCTTTTACTCAACCTACTCGGGTGTCGAAGTCGGGTTTATTGATATTATACTAAAATCGAGAAAACCAAAACAAAGAAAGGAAGAATAAAGGAAAAAGTACTAAAAATAGATCGGAAAGGAGTGTATCTTTCACCTATTTTATGAATTCATTCATTCATTTCAACTTATTTTCGTGCTTATATCCAACTGAAATTCAAGCACGCTGTCTTGGGTACACACCTCAACTATCTAGACAGTATGTCCAGGACAGTATGTTAGTAGTTAGTGGTTAGTAAGAGAGAAGAGGGTTTAGTGGTCTTGCACCTACTAACTGAGTTGTTAAAAACTCGCTCTGTGTGGGAGACGGTACCGGGCTGCGAACCCAGTACCTGCCAGTCTTATGTCCAATAGCTTAACCACGACACCACCGAATACTGGAATGCTTCTATTTGTATTTCAGATGTCAAGTCATCTATCTATCGATGGTAAATTTTAAATGTATTAATATTTATTTTCTTCCGTTGGGTTTGTTTGTTTTTGTTTGTTTTGTTGTCTTTTTTGTGGGGATTTTCTTTCTTTTTTTTTTTCCTTTTTTTTTTTTTTTTTTTGGGGGGGGGGTATCTGGGAGTTTAGGCTTTTGTTAGTTTTTGTTATTGTTTGGTTTGGTGTTTTGTTTGGGAGATCTTGATGGTGGGTTGGGTTGTTTTTGTTTTTGTTTTGGGGGGTGGGGGTGGCTTTTTAGTTGTGGTTATTGTTTTGTTGTTGGATTGGGGTTGTGGTGGGGGTTTTCGGTGGCTTTTTTTTTGGGGGGGGGGGTGAGGTGGGTTGGAGTGAGGTAGGTTGGGTGTTGTTGGGGTTTTTTGGGGTTGTTTTTTGTTGTTTGTTGGGGTTTTTTTTTTTGGGGGGGGGGGGTTTTTTTTTTTTTTTTTTTTTTTTTCTTTTTTTTTGTTTTTTTTTGAATGTTGTGGGAGTTTTTGTTTTTGTTTTTTTGTTGAGTTGTTTTCTTTTGTTTTTTGTTAGTTGTTTTTGTTTTTTGGTTATTGGGTTGGGGGGGGGGTGTTTTTGTTGTTGTTTTTTGGCGAGGGGCTGTGTGTTTTATTGGGATCCTTTTCATATTTGGTAAGGTTATAATTCAATGCCCCATCCCCCATCGATATTCTGTCATTTTGTTTTTATGTGTCAGTCGCTCGTGTCCCGACATTAACCTGTCAGTGGTCCGTACCAGAGGCTTGTTGCGTATTTTGGCAAAGCATTCCGTGTCTGTGTGGAGGTCGGCCAAAGTCGACAGACGGGAACTAACACGTGGTGTGAGAGGGGTAAGGCGCTAGATCCCGGGGATAGAACACGACTTAGACGTAGAGAGTGCATCCTTTTTAATCTGCTTTTTTAATTTTAATTTGTTGCTTCTTGGTTTAGTTTAGAGAGTAGTGTTAAGTGTAGATTATTTTGAGTGTGAATTTTGCCTTTAGTGTTTGTTGCATAGCGTTTGGCGGAGAGAAGTTGAAAATTAGCACACTGATTTATTAATTATCGGTTGTTGGATATCAAACATTTAATAATTCTGACATATTGTGTCTCACACACAAAAACACGTATATAAACTACCGCACTGTTGGGGGTGGTGTTTTTATATAATATATATTGGACATTTAAAACATCCAACGTTGGATACTTTTGAAATATAGTCTTAAAGAGGAAATCCGCTACATTTGTCCGTTATTAACAAGGGATCTTTTATATGCACCATCCCACAGACAGAATAACACATGCCACGGTGTTTGATATACCAGCTGTTGTGCACTAGCTGAAATAGGGAATGATCCTAGACCGACCGCGCTTCAAACTAGCGCTTTACCACTGGGTTACGACCCGCACACCTGGTATGAAGTGGACAATGTGCCTTTAAAAACATCCGTGTACTCACTGTTAGCGGCGAATTCTGGAACAAACTGCTCTCCCTCCTCAGCTCCCGAGGTGCAGCGAGCTGTGAAAACAATCACACCAGTGTGAGTAAATTTAAAGAGACCGTGTCACCATCTTTTAAAAAATAATAATGTCACAATGTAAGTATTGGTAAATTTAAAGTGTCGATATCACTTTTTTAAAATAGATTAACACTAATATCAGTATTAGTAAATTTAAAGTGGTGATGTCGCTTTTTAATATAATAATATCAGTATTATTGAATTTAAAGTGCCAATGTCACGTTTTAAAAATAAATTAACAATAAGATCAGTATTATTAAATTTTAAATGTTGATGTCACTTTTTTAACAGTTTAACAATAAGATCAGTATTATTAAATTTTAAATGTTAATGTCACTTTTTTAACAGTTTAACAATACTATCAGTATTATTAAATTTAAAGCGACGATATCGCTTCTTTTTTAAAAAAAAAGGTTAATAATAATAATATCAGTATTATTAAATGTAAATTCATGATGTTGCTTTCTAATAATGTGGCAATAATATTAAATAATAATTGCATTTTAAATGTCGATTTTGGTTTCTAATAATGTGATAATATTATCAGCATTATTAAATTTAAAGCGTCGATATCGCATGTTTAATAATGGATAATATTATCTGTATAATTGAATTTAATTGATGTTGATATTGCATTTTAATAAAATAACAATAATATCACTGTATAACGTTAAAGTGTCCATATCGATTTTTAATACCGGCCTCGGTGGTGTCATCGGAGACAAGGCTGGTTAGTACAGGTTTCGCAGCCCGGTACCGGCTCCCACACAGAGCTAGTTTTAACGACTCAGTTGGTAGGTGTAAGGCCACTACACCCTCTTTTCTCTCACTAACCACTAACAACTAACTCACTGTCCTGAACAGACAGTCCAGATAGCTGATGTGTGTCCAGGACAGCGTGCTTGAACTAACTGGATATAAGCACGAAAATAAATTGAAATGAAAATGAAACTAAATGATTTTTAAATAATGTAACAATAAAATTAGTATTATTAAATTTATAGTTTTCTTGTTATCGACATTATGTACTGGGTGGAAATGCCTATGACCTCTACACCGACTTCTTTCTCGCTAACCACAAAACAACAAACAACAAACAACTAAACCCTATCCGTGGCAGATAGCTCAGTTAGCCAAGGGAGTGTGTACGCCCAGGACAGCGTGCTTGAATCTTAATTGGATATCTGTTTTATCCTGTTCAAGCTCAATGATGAGTTTATAAACATTGTAACATTACAATAGAGTTAGTTCCCCATGTTTCTGCTTTTCATATTCTGCAGGGATGGTAGAATACCAATCTCCTTAACACCTTTAGTTTCGTATTTGACATCATATCTGTATTTTAAAGATATATATATATATATATATATATATATATATATATATATATATATATATGTGTGTATGTGTGTGTGTGTGTGTGTGTGTGTGTGTGTGTGTGTGTGTGTGTGTGTGTGTGTGTGTGTGTGCGCGCGCCAAAAGGGAACTGATAAATTGGCACTGCAATGAATAAACTTAAAGTTGATATAAAAACATACTAAGCCCATACCAACTTAAATTACTTTTTTTTTAAATTCCAGTGTAAATAAAAAAAGTTTCTTTACAAATTATCATCAAATTGCTTAGGTCAAAACGTATTTTACAACAGTAAAGTAAAGTTTGTTTTATTTAACGACGCCACTAGAGCACATTGATTTTTTTATCTTATCATCGGCTGTTGGACGTCAAGCATATGATCATTCTGGCACTGGTTTTAGAGCAAACCCACTGTCGCCACATAAGCTACTCTTTTACGGCAGGCAGCAAGGGATCTTTTATTTGCGCTTCCCACAGGCAGGATAGCACAAACCATGGCCTTTGTTGAACCCGTTATGGATCACTGGTCGTTGCAAGTGGTTTACACCTACCCATTGAGCTTTGCGGAGCACTCAGGGTTTGGAGTCGGTATCTGGATTAAAAAACCCATGTCTCGACTGGGATCCGAACCCAGTACCTACACGCCTGTAGAGCGATGGCCTAACCTCGACGCCTCCGAGGCCGGTATATTTGACAATAGAGGTATGAACTAATAGAAAAGCCAGCGTAAAGCATGCACGGTGTACCTTTAGTCGCCGCGTATTGCATTATTGATTACATTTTAGTAAAATGTATATATATAGTTGTTATGGGTTTAAAACTCAATTATATGTTTTGACATTATTAATTATAGAGTTATTTGCCAATAATGCATCGCTTTCCTTTTCACGCCACCAGACTGGTATATCAAAGGCCGTGGTATGTACTACCCTGTTTGTTGGATGGTGCATATAAAAGATCTCTTGCTGCTAATCGAAAAAAGTAGCCCATGAAGTGGCCACAGCGGGTTTCCTCTCTCAATATCTGTGTGGTCTTTAACCATATGTCTGACGCCATATAACCGTAAATAAAATGTGTATCTGGATTAAAAATCCCATGCCTCGACTGGGATCCGAACCCAGTACCTACCAGCCTGTAGATCGATGGCCTAACCACGACGCCACCGAGGCCGGTAGACTTTAATAAAGTCCAGACTTTAACGTAATGTTATTTGAATGGCGTTGCCATGACGTAGAGTCTGGACTTTATTAAAGTCTAGACTTTAAGGTTTATAAGCACGGGGCCAGGTCTCTGGTCAGCGTGCACGTCGATTTTGACCCTCGCGCGTCAACAATATTTTTTTTTTTTTTTTTTTTTTTTTCTGGCGTTATGACGTCGATTTTTGCCTGACCTTTCTTTCTAAAACGTAAAAAACGCATTTGGAGCCATTAGGACGTGCATTCCGATTTCAATTTAAATATTCCTCTTATTTCGCTATCAAATATACCCACTTTTTTGTGCAATCAATGCTTTAAAAACAAAAACTAAATTTTTAAAAATAATAATAAAATAAAACCGCATCGCCGCATCAATTCTGGTCTAACCAAGTTCAAGTTCAAGTTCTTTATTTGCCTTAAGTTAAAAAAAAAACTTATCAGCATAAATACATACATATATAATCACAATATATATACAAATATACAAATACAGGTGGAGAGTGATTTAAGAATTAATGGTAATATTAACGTAGTATACTAGTAATAGTGGTGGGATGTACATATATATGTGCACTATAAACATTATCGTGGTATAGTAATAATTCTAATTCTAAATATATATGTGTATATTGATGTATACCAGATGAAATATGATTAATATGCTAGATAATGAAACGGCAGGTTAGTGGATGTCATATTTTAAGTAAGCTGCAGTAAATCGTCTCTAACTTTATTTGCCAAAACTAAATATTTTCCCAGGTTATTGATGTCTTTATTGTTTTCAGTTGTTAATAGTTCAGTGAGCCTAAATACGCTTGGATGTGTGTGGTAACATTGTTTAATATATTTATTCCTCAAATCATTCAAAGCTGGGCAAATAAGGTCTTCTATATCATTAGAGTTACAAATAATGCATTTTCTTTCGGCCCTGTCAATTTTCCTATACCTTCCGGTTTCTATATTTAATTTGTGTGCACTAATTCGGATCTTTGATATTTCTTTTAAGTGATTTAATGGTATGGGCTGTCTAAGATATGTTTGTAGCTTGAATTCAAGTAACAGAAATTTATATAGGATACCTTTCGGTGAAGTCGTTATTCGACTAAAACAATGTTGTTTAAAATTATCGTAAATTCTTTCCTTAAAGGAGAGGACAATTAAGGCATTTGGCCTGGTATGCATATTCAACGATATATAATGCACATTATTGCTTAATATCAACACGTATAATCGAATAGTTAATTAATAAAACGGTTAAATGTGACGGCTATTATATATAACGGGCGCAGCCATTTTGTACCATCTCAGTGAGTACGTCCTCTGGCGAGCTGGTGGTTACGTAATACTAGTACTTAACGCGTAACGTCAGGAATGAGCCTTAGAACTAGAGAAAAAAGAAGAAGTAAAGTTTGTTTTATTTAACGACGCCGCTAGAGCACATTGATTTTTTATCTTATCATCGGCTATTGGACGTCAAACATATGGTCATTCTGACACTGTTTTTAGAGGAAACCCGCTGTCGCCACATAGGCTACTCTTTTTACGACAGGCAGCAAGGGATCTCTTATTTGCGCTTCCCACAGGCAGGATAGCACAAACCATGGCCTTTGTTGAACCAGTTATGGATCACTGGTCGGTGCAAGTGGTTTACACCTACCCATTGAGCCTTGCGGAGCACTCACTCAGGGTTTGGAGTCGGTATCTGGATTAAAAATCCCATGCCTCGACTGGGATCCGAACCCAGTACCTACCAGCCTGTTAGAACTAGAGAAACACGATCTACCTGGTTTTTGCGGGATGATAAATAGTCATACATAGCAATGTTCTGTAATAATAATACACATCCCAGTAAGCCGGCAATAAGTATATCCAGCACTATATATATTAGTTTTCAATACAAAATAAAATACCATTGTCAAAGTGGCTACACAACAAGTCGAAACAATTAACAATGTTTTGCCCATGCATTAATCTACGTACTGAAATGAAATGATACACGGAGTGTTTTCTTAGTTAATTGGTCTATACTGTTAGTTGCTTCTACCTGTGATTCCTGATTGGCAGGTGTGTATTCGATTGGTAACCAGACGAGCCAATTAATTGACGCTGTCTAGACACAAAAATACATACCGGTATTGTGGAATATTACCTGTCGCCTCTAAAATTGTAATGGACATGGTTTATTACTGTAAATAGTTCTGTAAAACTATTGATTAAGTAGACTTTTCCATCTAAAACCACATAACTGACCAATTACGTAGTCCCAAAGAAAAGAAAATTATCACTTGGGTATCGTGGGTTGTCGTTTTTGTTCTTGTTTGACTTTTGTCACCCAGTTACCTTTAATCGTTCTATTTTCTCATATATAGCTAAAAGGATACAATTTTCAGTATTTCGTATTTTAATCCAATATTTAAAAATTCTTAATTTTCTCATAATATACAGAGGAAAACGCCCTAACTCACTATATATAAATTCATTACATGCCCCTTGTTGTACTCCAAGTAGTTTTTTACAGAATTTTGTGTGAATATTTTCAACATCCCTTGCACAGTGGAATCCCCAGACATCTGACCCATAACTAAAAATACTGTTAACATAGGTGTCAAAAACAGATAGCATTGTTTCAATATTAAAATAATGTGTTTTGCGTACGTTTAATAATGAAAACAAGGCTTTTCGTCCCTGGTCAGGGAATCGTTTTTGAGTTCGATTAAATTTACCGTTATAACAGAATAATAAGCCAAGATAAATGAATTCATTTACGACCTCTAACTGTTCACCTTTGTATAACCACTTTTCGTTGTCTCGAATGATCCCCCCATTTCTAAAAATGACAACCTTGTCTTAGTTGTATTTACAGTTAGGTCCCATTTGGTAGTATATTTTGATAGTGAATTGAGCATTGACTGAAGGCCTTCTGGTGTTTCAGCTAGGAGAACCATATCATCGGCATACATAAGTAGGAATATATTTAATGATTGGATGTCGATATAGGGGCAATTATCTGATAAAAAATGCATTTCGCAGTCATTTACAAACATGGAAAATAATATCGGTGATAATACTTCACGTTGGAAAAGGCCGTTTCTACAACTGAAAAGGTTGGATAGCATATTGTTATATTTGACGCAGCATTTCACATTATCATACAGTGACCGGATAACATTGAGCATTTTACCATCGATACCAAGTTGAATCATTTTGTACCATAATTTTTGTCTATTGACATAATCAAATGCTTTACTATAGTCCACGAAGCAGCAATACAGTCGCTTTTTATTCTTCAATATTCGTTCAATTAAAGATTGAAGAATGAAAGCGGCGTCGATCATTGAGAACTGTTTTCTAAAACCAAATTGATCGTCACTTATGACATGATTCATTTTATCAAAAACTAATAATCGTTCATTTAGGATGGCAGTAAATAATTTCCCTAAGCAACTGACTAAAGTTATGCCTCTGCCTTTTTTAAAAATAGGAACAATGCACCTAGAGACGGACTTGTTTTCTTCTCTCTTTTTTTATTTTTATTTTTTTGCCTAACAACCGTAGTTTTGTATTTCGAGTTCATACCTGTAAAACTACATTTCGGCGGGTGATATCGACACATTCGAGTTGATTTCTCTCTTGCCTGTCGTGTATAAATCTCGAGGTATCACAACAACGCGCGGGACATATTTGTTCAATATTTAGAAATGTTAACAACGAAGCGCGAATCGTAAAATCCCCAGCAAACATATTTTATCCGAGTTTTGTTTGACGTTAGCGAATTTCTAACAAATAAGTCACATAGTTTGAAGGTGTGAAATATGGAAGTTAAATACACAGGTTGTGGGTTCTTGCCATTTATTTGATGGTTTAGTTTCAGATTTGCTATTGTAATATTATTAGGATCTAGCTCAGTCGGTAGAGCGTTCGTCTGCGGTGCATGCATCGTAGGATCGAGTAACCTTGGTGGACATAGGCGTACGAGATCCCCTATTTTTGTTTTAGGGGAGGGGGCAGGTTGTTTTTAGTAGTAGGAGTAGTTGTAGTTATAGTATAGCAGTGGTGATGGTGGTAGTGGTAGTGGTAGCAGTAGCAGTAGCAGTAGCAGTAGCAGTAGCAGTAGAAGTAGCAGTAGCAGCAGCAGCAGTAACAGTAGCAGTAGTAGTAGCAGCAGCAGCAGCAGCAGTCACAGTAGCAGTAATAGTAGCAGTAGTAGTAGCAGCAGCAGTAACAGTAGCAGTAACAGTAGCAGTAGTAGTAGCAGCAGCAGCAGTAACAGTAACAGTAGCAGTAGCAGTAGCAGTAGCAGTAGCAGTAGCAGCAGTAACAGTAGCAGTAGTAGCAGCAGCAGCAGCAGCAGCAGCAGCAGTAGCAGTAGCAGTAACAGTAGCAGTAGCAGTAGCAGCAGTAACAGTAGCAGTAGCAGTAGTAGTAGCAGCAGTAACAGTAGCAGTAGCAGCAGTAACAGTAGCAGTAGCAGCAGTAACAGTAGCAGTAGCAGTAGCAGTAGCGGTAGCAGTAGTAGTAGCAGCAGCAGTAACAGTAGCAGTAATAGTAGCAGTAGTAATGTTCATAAAATGTTAAACAAAATGTTATAATTTATTATGTTACGCGTTTGAATTCAAAACACTATGAATCTTTTTACATATTTGTTTTCCACAGACAGACGTAACACGACTGTTAATATACCTCAAGCGAGCGCTCTGCCACTGAGTTAAATACCGCTAAGAACCACCAGATGACCTTCCAAATCAGGTGTGAAGCCTCACCACTCATTTCGTCACAGAAATCGCGCTAACTTTTTCTCTCTCTCTTCTGTTTACACTATGCTATACTAGTTTTACATGATCCTGTTTACCTTCCCTTCCATTTAGATCTCGTAAACAAAATCTCAATCCTGACGCCAAAGTATGGCCGGTGCGCGCAGAGCAGGGTTAAACAAAGAGAAGACAACAACACTTCCGGTGTCACCCCAGGACTCAGCACCACCATATTACCTGGATTGTCAGCGCAATGATAATCGTTATAAATCTCGATAAGGCAGACCCTAACCCACTGGCTAATGCCCAAGGCGGAGATGGCTAAATAATGCAATGTCTCCTGGGATGGATTTAGATCAGTTATGGCGAACAGATTTTTAACGAGGAGGGGCGGATCTAGGAACACAACCCGTACGAGACGGAGGTCAGGAGGGGCAATTGCCCTCAAACCCACCCCCACCCCACCCGCTCCTCTCAGTGATGGAGCAAATCCTCAAATTCGGGCAAAAACTATAGACATATTCGAGCAAAATGTGCTTGCTAACCTGAGACCTTTTTTATCATGTTTTTTCAAACTTCAAAATAATTTGTAATCCATGCAAAAATGCGTAGTGATTTGTTTGCAGCCCTATAGTATTATAGATATTTGGCAGTAATGCTAATGTGAACATTTGTTGTTACCCAGATTCGGACATTCTCTTTAATTCGTGCAAAAACTAGCCTGAAGCCCCCCCCGTACGCCTATGTGTAAGATTTCGATGAAGAGAGGAGAAAGTTCAATGCATATTATTATTGGAAAATTGGAACTAAATACGAACTAGGAACGACGGTGCTGATGTTGGTAAGGGGCAGGGGCCTAATTCACAAAGTTTTCTTATTCTAGGCTTAGACTGTCAACTGTCACGACGAAGTTGGTCAACTCAACGGTTGCGTTGTAATTTCCCCAAATCCTGACTTACGACGGGTGCGCTCAGATTAACAACTTATACGACGAGAACCGAGTTGTAAGAGAACCGAGTTGTAAGAGAACCGAGTTGTAAGAGAACCGAGTTGTAAGAGCGTTTAGACTAGCAACTGGATGGTCTTGGCGCTAAGAGTGCTTCGAAAAACGGGGCCCGGCTGTACAGTACCCAAATAGCCTCCCATCTCCTGCAATTTCTTTAATTTTTCCTTCCGTTTCAAACCCACAACCCGTTGATGTTAAAACTGTCTTAAGAGTAAAGTGGCGTGTTCAGAAGTCGGAGCGCTCGCGAACAATTTGACAGGTAATATAGTCTTCTATCACAATACATGTTATCTTACGTTAGGTGCAAAAACCAGTGTAGTGAGATAGCGCGATCGCTCGTCCTCCTGAACACGTCGCCGGGGACCGTACTATCTACAGCACTCGGTGTCCCCGTGTACTAATCGACCTTAAAATCGCTTGACTTAGTATATATGGAAGAATCCATGTTGTAGTTAAAGCTGTATTGTCGCATTAAAAAAAAAAAAAATCTTTTACAAGTAATACCCCCGTTTTAAAGACACACTATCACACTTAAGGTTTTACAGATCTGACAATACCTTGTCGAGCCAGCTTTGTTTTATGTGTCTTCGATCTAGGAGGTAAACATCGTAAACAGAATGGCTGCGATTTTCTTACCTCGCGAGCCCGCAACCCATTGATCTGTTCTTTGTCTAACACTGTCTAAATCACCGCCAAACACAATAGCAAACTGCAAAGCAGAGCATTTTAACGGTTCCCTTAATGACTCGCCGAAGTGGAAAAAGTATTTACTTGAATTACGGTCCTTGTAGATGAAAGATGCGTTTTACGATTACCGTATTTAAATCAATAAATGGCTTTATTTTGATGGCAGTCGTTTCTTGGTAAACAGTTGCTTTTTAGAGGCAGTATCGATGATCTACTCTCTAACGTAAACGAGGGATTTAATGAGTCACAAGAATTGTGGGCTTTATTCCTCTGATGAGTCGATATTGGCGGAAACAACAAGTATGGCCATTTGAAAATCAGACATAAATCAAAGAAGGCAGAGATAAATAATGCCAATATAATAGCGGACTCGAAACAACCACTTAAATCACAACAATAAACTCGGTATCAGCAGGGGCGTGGCTACAGAAGTGTACGGCAATAACAACATTTATCAGGACCGTACCTACCCTAAATAAAGGAGGAGGGCAGTAACGACATTTATCAGGACCGTACCTACTGTAAAGTAAGGAGGAGGGCAGTAACAACATTTATCAGGACCGTATCTACCGTAAAGTAAGGAGGAGGGCAGTAACAGGGCAGTAACAACATTTATCAGGACCGTACCTACCGTAAAGTAAGGAGGAGGGCAGTAACCACATTTATCAGGACCGTACCTACCGTAAAGTAAGGAGGAGGGCAGTAACCACATTTATCAGGACCGTACCTACCGTAAAGTAAGGAGGAGGGCAGTAACCACATTTATCAGGACCGTACCTACCGTAAATAAAGGAGGAGGGCAGTAACGACATTTATCAGGATCGTAGCTACCGTAAAGTAAGGAAGAGGGCAGTAACGACATTTATCAGGACCGTACCTACCCTAAAGTAACGAGGAGGGTAGTAACGACATTTATCAGGACCGTACCTACCGTAAAGTAAGGAGGAGGGCAGTAACGACATTTATCAGGACCGTACCTACCGTAAAGTAAGGAGGAGGGCAGTAACGACATTTATCAGGACCTTACCTACCTTAAAGTAACGAGGAGGGCAGTAACAACATTTATCAGGACCGTACCTACCGTAAAGTAAGGAGGAGGGCAGTAACGACATTAATCAGGACCGTACCTACCGTAAAGAAAGGAGGGCAGTAACGACATTTATCAGGACCGTACCTACCATAAAGTAAGGAGGAGGGCAGTAACAGGGCAGTAACAACATTTATCAGGACCGTACCTACCCTAAAGTAAGGAAGAGGGCAGTGACGACATTTATCAGGACTGTACCTACCGTAAAGTAAGGAGCAGGGCAGTAACGACATGTATCGGGACCGTACCTACCGTAAAGTAAGGAGGAGGGCAGTAACGACATGTATCGGGACCGTACCTACCGTAAAGTAAGGAGGATTGTAGTAACGACATTTATCAGGACCGTACCTACCTTAAAATAACGAGGAGGGCAGTAACAACATTTATCAGGACCGTACCTACCGTAAAGTAAGGAGGAGGGCAGTAACGACATTAATCAGGACCGTACCTACCGTAAAGAAAGGAGGAGGGCAGTAACGACATTTATCAGGACCGTACCTACCGTTAAATAAGGAGAGGGCAGTAACAACATTTATCAGGACTGTACCTACCATAAAGTAAGGAGGAGGGCAGTAACAGGGCAGTAACAACATGTATCAGGACCGTACCTACCTTAAAGTAACGAGGAGGGCAGTAACAACATTTATCAGGACCGTACCTACCGTAAAGTAAGGAGGAGGGCAGTGACGACATTTATCAGGACCGTACCTTCCGTAAAGCAAGGAGGGCCGTAACGACATGGATCAGTACCGTACCTACCGTAAAGTAAGGAGGAGGGCAGTAACGACATTTATCAGGACCGTACCTACCCTAAATAAAGGAGGAGGGCGGTAAAAACATTTGTAAGGACCGCACCTACCCTAAAGTAAGGAGGACAATAACCAGATAACAGGGGCATAGTAACAGAGGGACTATTCTAAACACCCAATAGCCGATGATTAATAAATAAATGTATTCTACATTTTTTACATTAGCAACAAATGATCTCTTATATGCACTTTCCTAAAGACAGGACAGCACACACCACGGTCTTTGATATACCACACGTGCTGCACTGGTCGGGACTGAAAAACCTCAGTCAGATCTGACCTGGGCCCATATTTTTGAAGCTATCTTAGCGCTGTGAAATCGCAAAACCATCGTAAGCTCTGACGTCACTATAGCGTGTTCTGGTAGTGACGTCATAGCCTACGATGGTTTTACAATTTCTTAGCGCTAAAACTAGCTTCGAAAATCTCCAGCCTCAGCTCTATTAGCTTGCCCATATCCCACAAGAGGTTGTGGTAGGTCTATCCCAAGCCCGGTCTCTGACATCAGAGAATGAGTCCACTGACGTGGTTCGATCCTATGACTCACACATCTCCGGCTGTCACAATTTCGACGACTGATTGTCAGATCGTCGTCGTAGTCTAGAAGCGCCGTGTTTAACCATGCAGCTTTTGGAGATGACACTTCACAACTGGAAGATAATCTCCAACAATCGCCAGAATTGTGTTTGTCCCCAGACAGTCAATATTGAAGCAGAGCTCTTCGTCGGTGAGGCATTGTTAGTTATCAAAACAAGTGGACGGCTATCCAGGGACATCAAACCGAACTACAGTCGTCTTACTGAATTACTCACTTGCTCACGATCGGCGACTCTCCTCCCACCCTACACCACAAACCGCCACCACCGTTAAAGGTACTGGATGTTAAAGGTACTGGATGTTAAAGGCTTGGATTAGCAATGTGTCATCTAACATCCACTAGTATACCAATGTCTATCTCACTAACCATTAACTACTAGGTTTCATCTCTCTCTCTCTCTCTCTCTCTCTCTCTCTCTCTCTCTCTCTCTCTCTCTCTCTCTCTCTCTCTCTCTTCCTCTTCCGTCTCTCTCTCTTCCGTCTCTCTCTCTCTGCTCTCTCTCCGTCTCTCTCTCTCTCTCTCTCTCTCTCTGCCTCTCTCCGTCTCTCTCTCTCTCTCTCTCTCTCTCTCTCTCTCTCTCTCTGCCTCGCTCCGTCTCTCTCTCTCTCTCTCTCTCTCTCTCTCTCCTCTCTCTCTCTCTCTCTCTCTCTCTCTCTCTCTCTCTCTCTCTCTCTCTCTCTCTCCCTCTCTCTCTCTCTCTCTCTCTCTGCCTCTCTCCGTCCGTCTGCCTCTCTCTCTCTCTCTCTCTCTCTCTCTCTCTCTCTCTCTCTCTCTCTCTCTCTCTCTCTCTCTCTCTCTCTCTCTCTGCCTCTCTCCGTCCGTCTCTCTCTCTCTCGGGAAGGGGCGAGGGAATTAGTTTGGCTAAACCATCCAAAAGTCTTGCTTTATTGGCGACTTCGCTTACAAATACTTTACAGATTACACGTCATAATCCACGAGCTGGTCTCGCGCACTGCTCGTGCGTTGATCACTTCTTCGGCATGTCCCGGATATCCGCTAGCGGACTTTTCACACCAATCTGGTGAAGATTAATTGCTTTGATGTATCACTACGCAGAGGTCACAGTTATTGCGTCTTGGACGGGCTAGTTCCAAAGTGGTCTAAATTGGTGTACTTAAATGGTGGTGACTCCGACATTTCTAAGCCGGGAAAGCCACTCACATTGTCATTTTATCTCAGTGTACATTAGGAGATCGAATGACCTTCCTTTGATGGCAAATTATTTATTTTCTCAAGTGTGTAGAGCTAATGTATATACTGTGACAATAATCCACAAAGTAAAGGTGATGTTAAGAACTGAATTGCACCGAATCCGAACCACAAAAACCATTAGCTTATTTAATTTCGCAACCCCTGCACAAAACAGAGTCTAAAGGTTGTTTGACGATGCTTGATGGTGTGCGCCCAATAATGACTATCTATTGTTTCCTCTATTGCTAAACCGATCTAGGTAGAGTCGTCATTAAGTTATTGCTAAACCGATCTAGGTAGAGTCGTCATTAAGTTATTGCCAAACCGATCTAGGTAGAGTCGTCATTAAGTTATTGCCAAACCGATCTAGGTAGAGTCGTCATTAAGTTATTGCTAAACCAATCTAGGTAGCGTAGTCATTAAGATATTGCCAAACCGATCTAGGTAGAGTCGTCATTAAATTACTGCCAAACCGATCTAGGTAGAGTCGTCATTAAGTTACTGCCAAACCAATCTAGGTAGAGTCGTCATTAAGTTATTGCTAAACCGATCTAGGTAGAGTTGTCATTAAGATAATGCTAAACCGATCTAGGTAGAGTCGTCATTAAGTTATTGCTACACCGATCTGGGTAGTCGTCATTAAGATATCCCAACCCCCAATCTTAGTGTTTTTAATCGCCATCTCATTCTTTAGGTAACATATCTGATTATTACTATTAGTAAAATTGTATTAAGTAAAATAGGGCTAGTGAATTTTTAACAGTGGCTAGTACATTTTTAAAATCACTGATCCCATGGCTAATGGATTTTGCAAAAATTCTAGAAGCCCTGTTCCGTCCGTCCGTCCATCCGTCCATCTGTCTGTCACATATATAGTTTTCCGGATAGTTTTTCACAATGCCTTGCGATATTGAGCTGACATTTTGTGTATAGCTTTATCATGTACTGTTACAGATCAATTTTAATTTTCATGGCGATTTATCGGGGTTTTTTCAAAGTGTCATGGCCCTTAAGGTGACACGAAAAAAATGAGCCCGGTAGGGGACATGCATTACTTTAGCAGTACTCTCAGCATACCTGTTCATTCTAAAGTAGTTATACCTGTATAAAAGGGGTTTTTTTTTAAAGTTTGTTTTGTTTAACGACAACACTAGAGCACATTGATTTATTAATCATCGACTTTTGGATGTCAAACATTTGGTAACTTTTACATATAGTCGTATATAGGAAACCCGCTACATTTTTCCATTAGTAGCAAGAGATCTTTTATATGCACCATCCAACAGACAGGATAGCACATACCAGGACTTTTGTTATACCAGTCATGATGTACTGGCTGGAACGAGAAATAGCCCAATGGTGAATTAAGTGAGTGATTGCGTGAGTGAGTGAGTGAGTGAGTGAGTGAGTGAGTGAGTGAGTGAGTGAAGTAAGCAAGTAATTGTATGCACCTCTATAAAAGTACTATTTTAGTGATTT
The DNA here is from genome assembly GCF_016097555.1 of Gigantopelta aegis. NCBI lineage: Eukaryota > Metazoa > Mollusca > Gastropoda > Neomphalida > Peltospiridae > Gigantopelta > Gigantopelta aegis. The sequence goes on from NC_054709.1 coordinate 2,797,345, forward strand.
ACATCATGTACGTAGGCTGGGAGGTTCTGAGTTTCGAACGAAACCCCCCCTCCCCCAACACCCCATGCAGAAACCCCCACCCCCGATGAGGTAAAACAATAGTTCAGACCACGCTACGCCCCTCATTATATATAATGATACGTAAAATATTAAGTTACCTCTGTGGTGTCGTGGTTAAGCCATCGGAAATAAGTCTAGTAGGTACAGGGTTCGCAGCCCGATACCGGCTCCCACCCAGAGCGAGTTTTAACGACTCAATGGGTAGGTGTAAGACCACTAAACCCTCTTCTCTTTCACTAACCACTAACAACTAACAACTAACCCACTGGCATGGACAGACAGCCCAGATAGCTGGGGGGGGGGGGGGGGGTCCAGGACAGCGTGCTTGAACCTTAATTGGATATAAGCACAAAAATAAGTTGAAATGAAATGAAAAATGTACGTAGGCTGGGAGGTTCTGAGTTTCAAACGACCTCCCCCCACCCCACACTCCACCCCACTCCCGAGGAGATAAAACAATGGTCCAGACCGCGCTACGCCCCTGATTATATATATAATGATACGTAAAATATTAAGTTGTCTCGGTGGTGTCGTCGTTAGCTGAGGTGTGTGCCCAGGACGGCGTGCTTGAACCTTAATTCGAACCTTAATTTGGTATAAGCACGACAATAAGTTAAAGAAGAAGATTAAGTTGTCTCTGTACTAACGGCTTTCCATGACAATTCAGCGACCCGTAATTTTGGCACAGATAACACACTGGCCAACATATCTGACAGCTATTGCTGGAAAGGCATGTATCCTGGTATTCCGCAGTATGTTAACAACGGTCAACTATTTCTCTGTAAAGCCCAAATGTTCAAGAGATGCTCTTCCAATCCGTTAAAAAGTGTGGATTGAACCGATTCATTCGGAATAAGAGATTGATGTGAAAAAAGTACACGAATTTGACCTTTATACCCATCAGAAATCATAATGGGCTACTTGCTCCAGAAACTCGCAAACTATTTTTTTTCCAATAGAAATCATAACGGACTGTGTGCTATATATAGAATACTGAACGAGCTGGCCTATCATACCATTTTTTATGAAATGAGTGAACAGTTTTGATACCAACACTGTTCACGAGTCTCATTAAAATAGTATGACAGGCAAGCTCGTTTAATATTTTATTTATTACAAACCACGCAGACGTAAGCAGATGTCGAGACCTAATGCACGTTATTTTTCAACGAAATGGGTCAGCAAGTGATCTACATAACGCTCACGTTACACTCACGTCACGCCAATATTACACTAGTTAGATATTGAGTGGTACACTAGTGTGTAATAAATAGCAATTCCTAGACCTTTTCCATAACATAACATATCAAAGAAAGAAATGTTTTATTTAACGACGCACTCAACACATTTTATTTACGGTTATATGGCGTCAGATATATGGTTAAGGACCACAGATTTTGATAGGAAACCCGCTGTCGCCACTACATGGGCTACTCTTTCCGATTAGCAGCAAGGGATCTTTTATTTGCGCTTTCCACAGGCAGGATAGCACAAACCATGGCCTTTGTTGAACCAGTTATGGATCACTGGTCGGTGCAAGTGGTTTACACCTACCCATTGAGCCTTGCGGAGCACTCACTCAGGGTTTGGAGTCGGTATCTGGATTAAAAATCCCATGCCTCGACTGGGATCCGAACCCAGTACCTACCAGCCTGTAGACCGATGGCCTAAGCACTACTCCGCCGAGACCGGTCATAACATATCATAACCGGCTCTTTACTGTAGCAACCCCAGGCCTGTAAGAACAACATCTTACAGCATCTAGGGGATGGGGGATACAAGCCATATTTTATCTTCATTATAGAGTAGGACAACAACAAAAAAAACATATTGTCTTCGTGGGGGGAGGGGGGGGGGGGGGTAGGAGGGGGCAAAATAATTGGCGTTTTACTGCAGGAAATCACAAACTATATATTTCTGAGAACATAATGGAGTTTTTGGTCACAGGTCCCCCTAGTTTGAACGAGTGAAAATAAAAACTTGGTTTGGTTAGTCTACAGGGGCCTAATTTACAAAGCTCTCTTAGGCTCTGTTAGACAACAAAGCATCGTCTTTGCAAGTCTTTTAGCATTGCACTGCGATATCGCAAAGTTGCGAGAGTTTAGTGAATTAGGCCCCAGGGCCCCGTTCCACGAAGCGATCTTAGCACTAAGATCACCTTAGTGCATAAGGTAGCTATGCACTTAAGGTGATCTAGGGCTAAGTTCGCTTTGTGGAACGGGGTCCTGGTCTGTAACACATTTGGATAAATGTACAGTAGAGTGAAAAAAAAAAGAGTATTTGACGTTCAAACGGTCAAATGGTGTAAACGTGTATTCCTTGTGTTATATCAAGTACAGCTTTATGTACACACATTAATGAAACAAACAGACAACGAAACAGTTAAATAATATTTACATAAAACAAACAATTTCAATTGTTATATATATTTGCAAATGAGCAATAATATTATATGTTACTGTATACACGAAAAACGAGAAATCTAGGGAAGTAAACGCTGGCCTGAATCGAAATAAACCCAGTGGTATACTCAACAACATTAATTAAGGGTCAATGCAGGGTGTATCCAAGTGGTAAAACACTCGCTTAATGCGCGGCCGGTCCAGGATCGATCCCCGTCGATGGCCTCATTGGACGATTTCTCGACTGGTATATCAAAGGTCCTTTTGCAATAGAGATCTTAACGGATGATTAAGGCCAACCCGCAACTGTCGGTGTCTAATATGCATTAGCTATGGCACTTGTGTTAGAGAGAAAGGGAAGGGATGTTTGTTTAACGACACCACTGGAACACATTGATTAATTAATCACCAGGTATTGAATGTCAATCATTTGGTAATGCTGATACGTAGTCTCCAAAGAAAACTGTTTTTGTTTCATTTGCTGCAAGGTTTTTTATATAGGTACTTACTCACAGACAAGGCAGGACATACAATGACTTTTGATGCACCAGTTGGAGGGGAGGGGGTAGTGGTTGGAATGGGAAACAACAATCAGATAATGTTTTCGCTGAGGGCTTCCATCCTACGAGCAAAGCACCATTGGTGAGCACTCTAACCCCTAAGCTGGATCCCACACCGCTACTGCTATGGGTGGTGAGAGAGTAACAGTAATTGCATTATGCGTTCCCCACTAAGCCGTAAAAACTCGATGTGACTTGGAACCAGTCACGAGATGTGAACTTAGGGCCTACCAGCCTTAAGGCCAGTGACTTAACAACGACTTTACCCAGATCGGTTTAACAATAACTTAAAGGCGATTCTACTTAGATCAGTTTAACAATAATTTAATTACGACTCTACCTAGATAGGTTTAACAATAATTTAATAACGACTATCTAGATCGGTTGAACAATAACTTAATAATGACTCTACTTAGATCGGTTGAACAATAACTTAATAACGACTCTACTTAGATCGGTTTAGCAATAACTTAATAACGACTCTAATTAGATCGGTTGAACAATAATTTAATAACAACTCTATTTAGATCGGTTTAGCAATAACTTAATAATGACTCTACTTAGATCGGTTGAACAATAATTTAATAACGACTCTACTTAGATCGGTTGAACAATAACTTAATAACGACTCTACTTAGATCGGTTGAACAATAACTTAATAACGACTCTACTTAGATCGGTTTAGCAATAATTTAATAACGACTCTACTTTGATCGGTTTAGCAATAACTTAATAACGACTGTTTAGATCGGTTTAACAATAACTTAATAACGACTCTACTTTGATCGGTTTAGCAATAACTTAATAACAACTCTTCTTAGATCGGTGTAGCAATAATTTAATAACGACTCTACTTTGATCGGTTTAACAATAACTTAATAACGACTGTTTAGATCGGTTTAACAATAACTTAATGAAGACTGTTTAGGTCAGTTTAACAATAACTTAATGACGACTGTTTAGATCGGTTTAACAGTAACTTAATGACGACTGTTTAGATCGGTTTAACAGTAACTTAATGACGACTGTTTAGATCGGTTTAACAATAACTTAATGACGACTGTTTAGATCAGTTTAACAATAACTTAATGACGACGATACCTAAATCGGTCAAAAATGTCAAACTTGGTCTGTGCACAATAGTACATACACAATATATCGAGGTTTCTTGGGGGGAAATCCGGAAAACTATCCGTGGGACAGACGGACGGACAGACAGGCAGATGGACGGAAATAAAACGTATAGTCCCCTCCGTTTGGACCGGTGGGGGACTAATAAATAAATAACAAATCGGTGATGTGTTTTTTCTTGTGTTCATAACACTGAACTCCATTTATGATCTCTATGGAAGTAGGATCTCTATGAATACTCGAGTGCTCGGGCACGGGTCGAGTCTAGCAAGACTGGAGTCCGTCCACAGGACTCAAGTCCGTCCACAGGACTCAAGTCCGTCCACAGGACTCAAGTACCCGTACAAGGTGGAATACAATTATCAACTATAACACAGTGAACAACCGGCCTTGGTGGTGTCGTGGTTAAGCCATCGGGCATAAGGCTGGTAGGTATAGGGTTCGCAGCCCGGTATCGGCCTCGGTGGTGTCGTGGTTAAGCCATCGGACATACATATACGGCTGGTAGGTACAGGGTTCGCAGCCCGGTATTGGCCTCGGTGGTGTCGTGATTAAGCCATCGGGCATAAGCCAGGTAGATATAGGGTTCGCAGTCCGGTATCGGCCTCGGTGGTGTTATGGTTAAGCCATCGGGCATACGGCTGGTAGGTACAGGGTTCGCAGCCCGGTATCGGCCTCGGTGGTGTCGTGGTTAAGCCATCAGACATACATATACGGCTGGTAGGTACAAGATTCACAACCTAGTACCGGCCTCGGTGGTGTCGTGGTTAAACCAGTGGACATAAGGACTGGTTGGTACAGGGTTCGCAGCCTGGTATAAGCTCCCACCCAAAGCGAGTTCTAACGACTCAATGGGTAGCTGTAAGAGCACTACACCCTCTTCTCTCTCATTAACCACTAACAACTAACCACTAACCCAATGTCTTGGGCAGAGAGCCTAGATAGCTGAGATGTGTGACCAGGACAGCGTGCTTGAACCTTAATTGGATATAAGCACGAAAATACGTTGAAATGAATGAACAATAGACAATGTAGGACAATAATTTCAGCAATAGTTAATCAACGATATAAGTTACACAATAATTATATAATCATGCGCTAGTTTCTCTTTTTAAACTGGCCGTCCATACGTCCCTCACGACACTGAACTTATCAACCGGTTTCTAAACGCAATACAATGGAATGATTTGGCATCCATGTTCAGCGCTGGAATTAAGATGCATAACGCTATTTCACTTTATTCATTATCATTTACTGTAAGTGTCGGGTATTCGGGTCTGGGTCGAGTTTAACCCTCGGGGCCCTGTATGAAGCTGGTACCGGGACGGACGCGAACGCAGCACCTAGCATCCGTAAAGTCCGATGGCTTTAAAAGACTACTACACCGATTTTCTTAATAAATTCGGTGAAAGAGGACAAAAGAGACCGTCGACAACAGCTGATAAATTTGGCGTCAGGTTTGCACTAACATCCAAATTGGCGTCCCTTTGTACAGCAGTCCGGCGCGAGAGACAGCGATCCGCATTTTATCAACTTGTCAGGAAAACATCGGCTAATTACGGCCGAGTTCGTCATACGGAACACATTTTCTTGTCACCGGCGAGGCTGCGGCTGTCGTTTCAAACGCAGAGTGCTATCTGAGAGGTACACTCCTAGATCTGTGTGTTTGCCGAGCGTGCTGCTCTGTTTATGATTTCTAGCCTTGTTTTTATTCATCAAAAGCAGCAAAGGGATCGTCCTGACATAAACAAAATATCTGCGTCGTCCAATTTTGTATGACGTCATACATGGGCGTATATAGGATTTTGAAAAGGGGGGTTCCAAAATAGATTGCAGAGATATTGGGCATATATTTCTATGTTGAGTTTTTAAAAGGGGGGTTCCAAAATAGATTGCAGAGATATTGGGCATATATGTCTATGTTGAGTTTTGAAAAGGGGGGTTCCAAAATAGATTGCAGAGATATTGGGCATATATTTCTATGTTGAGTAAATATATCCATGTCAGATATATTAAATTATAAAAAAGCGGGGGGGGGGGGGGGGTTCGGTCGAACCCATCGAACCCCCCCCCCCCCCCATGTACGCCCATGTCATAAGGGCGGCTCTGTTGTTTAAAATGTTAATAAATGTCATAAAATGTTTGTAAATGATTTTTAATTCATTTTTTTGAATGGTATTTGTTTTTGTTGTATGCCTTGTTGTTGCCTTTTGTTTTGTTTCGTGTGTATTTTTTTGTGCAAATTGGTTTGGGTAATTTCATTTTTGTTGGGGTAGCTTTTTTTTTTAATTATATCTGACATTGATATCTGGGTTATCTCTGTTTTGGGATTGTTGTGTTTTTTTGGGGGTGGGCCCATGTACTATCATTCTTTTTAAAGTTTCTAGTCTGTGTTTAAGTATTTTAGAAATAGTAATTGCCATTTAATAAAAAGATTGTTAATAACAACAAAAAAGTTCTATTATATACGAATTTGTACTTTCTGTTTTCATACTACATGGGCGTACATAAGTGGGGTTCGATGGGTTATAGACCGAACCCCCCCCATTTTACCCCCCCCCGAAATCCATCCCATTTTTATAATACCAGTCGTGGTGCAATGTTTGGAACGAATATATCTGACATTGATATCTGACATTATTATATTTACTCCTAGATCAATCACGTATCAGGCGAACGTTTTACCACTGGAATACTCTCCCCCCCCCACACTCCCCCCCCCCCGTTATAATTTTAAATTCAAAATAGTCTCTGTTCTAAGAATTTAAACAGCGGAGTAATTTGATCATGTGTGTGGTGCTTCTGTGAATTCAAATTTTAGCATAACCCACGTAACCCATTTATAGATTACGCAAAAATTCGGGTTACTCATTTAATTTTTGCGCTTCCTGTTATATCCATGTCAATAATGTCCTGAATGTAATGCGCGATTGAAAAATAGGTTACGTAAAATTATATTTGCACGAACGACGCGTGAACAAAATTATCGTTTTCTTTTTTAAGTCTGGGTGCATTTATCAGTTAATAAAAGAAGGCGCAAATGCTGTTGTAAAACACCAGTATTTGTTTGGTATATATTGGCTTATGGCCTTACATACACTACAGAATTGAATTGAACTGAATAGTATTGCGAAATAATAGGTGTGAGCCACCATCTCTATTATGTCAAGAACACGAACAAGCGAACAACATTAACACAACTTTACTTCACAGAAAAACATTTAACAAGTGACCAGCTGATCCACACAATACAGGAAACACGAGAACCATGAGACATGCGCGCGCACATAACACGATACGAATCGTACCGAAGTACAACGAATGTTCACAACACCGAACAATGACGAATGTTCACGGACAATGACGAGTGTTCTTCGTAGATTGACTTGTGTCCCACATAGGCCTATTATATATGTTAATATATTTAATTTTAGTATTGTCTGTTTATGCTAATTTTTAATAATCTTATACATGTATCTTATTGCTATTCACAGAAAAATATCAGTCTTCTAACCATTATTATTATTATTAATTACAGTATTATTGCGGGTGTGATTTGGCGTGTCGTGTACTATATATAATTCATGACGACCGGCAATCAGGGAAACGTTCCGTCAATCTGAGACTGGTACAAATCGTTTGTTAATTCCTCGCGCTCTGGATCACTCGAACTCTCTCTTTCTCTATCTGCATGTGTTTTAATCTGGCGCAAAACAGACTGTGACGACGTGCATGACGGCGTCAGCAACGTCTGGAAATGTCACGACGAGATCATTAGAGACGTGGTATTATTATGTCAGTTACGGTCCACGGCCAGTGACATTTCGCGGATCTTCACGGTAAATCATTAGGTCCGTTTGATGGGCCATATTGAATTAATGAAAAGAGGCCATTTTAAGGTTTCCCTAATGCTGGAAACGTATTGGTCATATTGGTTCAGGACTGGGCGAGGCGCATACATGTGTAGAGGGATATCTGTATTTTTAGAGGGGTGAGGTCGAGTCATGCTACTCCGGAAAATATTTTGAAAATAAAAATAAGAGCGGAGGCGGGGGGATGGGTTGATCCATGCGCACTTTTGTGGGCATACCCAAATATTGGACGGCTACAACACTCTTCAAGATAGGGTAATAATATTATTATTATAGGGTCTTTTCCTGCTAGACAAACTAGGACATTTTTAAACATTATGACACTTTTTCTGTATTTTTCAGAGGTGACAACTGCTCGCGCCTACCCACCCCCATATCTCAAGTAGACACATCCTTGTGGTTTCTTGATCATAGCAGTGGCGTAGCCAGGGGGCGGGGGGAGGGGCAATCCCGGGAAATATTTACCTTTTCGCTTATTAATAACATTAAAACGGTTCCTGTGTCATATCCCACTACACAGGTCCCCCCCCCCCCCCCCCCCAATACAAAATCCTGCCTACGCCACTGTATCATAGGCGGATTTAAGATATGATTTGTTTAAAGGGAGGTTGAAGTTTTATTGCTTATCATTTGTTCTAGGTTTGAGTGTGCGTGGGTGTCTGTGAATTGTATAATATACTCAACTAAATTAATTACGGAGCAGTAGATAATCTTCAAACATGGTTAAAAATAAATACTAAATGATTAGTATGTATATTCTTTCGTCTGACTATTTGAGTAGTGTCAATAATATGCAATGCCAAAAAAATATTTCCTTCAACAGTTATACAATATATAACCCATACTGGGCCTCCGCGCTTCCAAAAATGGCCGTCTCAATAAAAATCAGTATTAGTTTGATTGTCATATTATTAACAATTCATTGAGTGAAAGTGAAATTTTGCTGCAAACAGTATTCTAAAAACGAAATTGGTCTCCAAATATCTCTCATATTCCAAACAGCATTAAAGAAAGCAAAACACTTGTCACAGAATTTATGAGAAGTAAATTATTAATTTGTCTGAAAAGGACTTACGATCAAACCGATACCAACTGTATAGTAATTATTATTATGCCCGCCTGAAGGCTCGTCCGACGTAGGAAGCACAATATTATCAGTAATCCCTGTTATGACTTCAGGCCTACCATGTGTGGAGGATGGACGATATTGTACCCTCTCCCTCCCACCCACCCTAATTTTTATATAGATGTATTTTGCTGCATTCTGGGCTATTTTGAAAGAAAAAAAGGTTTGTTTTGTTTAACGACATTACTAGACCACTGATTTATTAATTGTCGGCTATTACATGTCAAACAATTTGTAACTGAGAGAGAGAGAGAGAGAGAGAGAGAGAGAGAGAGAGAGAGAGAGAGAGAGAGAGAGAGAGAGAGAGAGACAAGACTCTAGACTGGTTTTTACGTCAAACTAGAGATGAATGTGATGTGATAGAAGATGATGGTACCAGTCAAATTGCGGGCGATTATAAAATACAATAAATTGAACTACTACTTTTTATTATTATTATTATTATTATTATTACTATTATTATTGGACAGATAAACCACGAGTAGTGTTTTAAATACATAACTTCGTGCTTAGACTTTATATAAAATTAAGCACGATAATTCGATTTCAATTTACAACATTTGTACCTCACTTGTTGTTGTTGGGTTTTTGGTTTTTTTGTTATTGTTGTTGTTGTTGTTGTTGTTTTTTTGTTGTTCTTCTTCTTCTTCTTCTTCTTCTTCTTCTTCGTGGTTGTTTTTGTTTTTATTTTTTGTTTACTGGAATTTTTGTGTGGGGAAGGTGTTGAGTTTTTTTTCGGGAGGTGGGGTTGTTGGTATTTGGGGGTTTTGTTTGTGTGTTTGTTTGCTTGCTTGCTTGTTTGTTTGTTTGCATGTTTTGTATTGTTTTGTTGTTTTGTTTTGTCTATTTGTTTTTGAGGGGGTTTTGTACAATAAATAAAAGCAGAACAACATTCCAGTGAAGTATTAGAACAGGCGCCGAAAGATTATTTACAACTAGGGGGTGGGAATGCATATTTTAAGAGTTAAGGGGGAAGTGGTCCCTTTTCCCCACCAACACGATAGTGAAAAGAAAAAATAATAATTTACCTTCTGCCAGCCACGTTTCTTGCATTTGACTTAAATCTTGAAATAGTTCTGCAATTATAAAACATACGAATTTTAGAAACATTTTATTAACAATAATGTCGCTAGTACAACAGTTACTTATGGCACATAATGTTTCACTTTTTTCTACATTTTATAAACGTAACATGCACGTAAACTCCATTTTGTAAACTCCGCTAATGAATAGTCAGGTGACATAAATCATTTCACGAACCAAGCATAAGCACATCCAGTCACTTGATGTAAACCATTTTGCAAACCCCGTCCGAAAAGTCACATGACAAGATTTTTATTATTATTATTCCTAACACCTCCCACCCCCACCCTTCCCCCCACCCCTCCTCCCTTAAATATAATTTTTCATGAAGACACAAGCCAGCAAACAGAAACATAATTAGTCTTGCATCACATAATAATTATAAACAATTTTGCAAAATTTCCCCAAAAACTATAAATTATAGTCACGTAAAAAACTACATTTAGGAGTTCACATATAAACATACTGAACAAAATAAATTAATGTATGCGTTTCTTTTGTAGTTAAAAGGATATGTAGTCACGAGACATTTAAAATCACGTCACTAGTCCCATATAGACGAAGTAATTTACAAATCCTGGATAAACATACAATTTAACAGTTAAGCAGGTTACAGAAAAATATGTTTTGCAAATCTCATATAAAAGACATAGATAAATAGATAGATAGATAGATAGATAGATAGATAGATAGATAGATAGATAGATACAGATACATAGGTACATACATAGATAGGTACATAGGTAGATAGGTGGGTAGATAGATGGGTAGATAGATGGGTAGATGAATAAATAGATGGATGGATGGATGGACGGACAGACAGACAGAGAGGCAGACAGAGAAGCAGAGAGATAGATAGATATATAGATAGATAGATAGATAGATTGATAGAAATAGTTCTGCAATTATATCTGATGCCGTCATTTTAAATGGGTAAGTTGTCTTATTTAGCGTTATTGTTTATGGACCAAAAATAATTCAAAATAAAGTATGAATTTTTAGTATAGTTATTATTAGCAAGTATGATTCAAATTTAATTGAGAGAGAGACAGAGACAGAGAGAGACACAGAGAGAGACACACACACACGGAGAGAGAGAGAGAGAGAAAGAGACACACACACACACACAAAGAGACAGACACAGAGAGAGAGACACACACACACACACACAGAGACACACATACAGAGAGAGGGAGAGAGAGAAAGAGAGAGAATTAAAAACACGTTACAAGCCCCACATATATGTTGTTATTTCAAATTTTTATAACGTAAAATATAACACTTATTTTTTAAATCTCAAATAAGTATATATGCCTATACAATCCAGTATAAGGTCTCACTACACAGATCACTTCCGGGTGAGAGTTCATTCATCATGGTCCACTATAGTTCCTAATTGTGACACATGTTATGGTTCACATATTCACTTCTAGGAAATGGTGAAGAATTAAAACAATATGTATGTTTAATGGTAAGCCTTCTGGCTGTATTTTGCCCGTGTTGTTTTGTAATATTGTGCATCGACCTTTTGGGATATGGGTATATAGCGCAAGAGACAGCCGGAGTGAATCGGTTAATGAACCAACTGTTCGGACCGGTACTATAGCTAGATGCGGTCATATAGTGTAAATAAATGCTTATATAATGTATGTTCGCAGTGGTGTATGTTGTTAGTGCCAACGATAACCCGTTCTATTGGCAATCTTCGTTTGAAGTTGGGCACTTTAACATGGGTTTCAATGGCAGATGACATCTCCGTAGTGAGACCTAAATACAATTACAGTCACGTGTCCTAAAACATTTTGCAACCAGTCCCGCATAAACATATACAGTGTCCGCTGATTGGTTGCTTGCCTTTGGAACAATGAGAAGACGATAAAGCCGATTCGGGTGACGAAGATGCATTGTTCGTCAGCAGGTTCTGAGATAGCCCGGCCCCCGGGGTGATCATCGAGTTTCTTAACAGATGAACAAGATGCGAAACGCGCCCGTCGTGTCACATGCGGGTATCGGTTACCAATTAGAAACTCGCCGTCACCACTCCCGAGACGAGGTGGTAAAAGTGTAGTCTGTGTCTATCTCTATCTGTCTGTCGTCCGATGCCATATAACCGTAAATAAAATGTGCTGAGTGCGTCGTTAAATAAAACATTTCCTTTTGTCCGTCTCTCTGTCTGTCTGTGTCTGTGTCTGTGTGTGTGTGTGTCTGTCTCTCTCTCTCTCTCTCTCTCTCTCTCTCTCTCTCTCTCTCTCTCTCTCTCTCTCGCTCTCTCTCTCTCTCTCTCTCTCTCTCTCGCTCTCTCGCTCTGTATCGCCATTTCAAAATATTAGTTGTAATCCATGTACAAATGCGTAGTGATTCGTTTGCAACCTATATAGCTTTTTGGTAGTGATGCTAATATGAATAAATGTTGTTATACAGATTCGGGCATTTTAAAGGGATCCTGTACGCCTGTGGATAACAGCGTAGAGAAGAATTAAAGGGACATTTCTGAGTTTGCTGCATTGTAAGATGTTTCCGACTAATAAAATATTTCTACGATTAAACTTACATATTAAATATATTTTCTTGTTTAGAATATCAGTGTCTGTATATTCAATGTGTTTCTGGTCGTGTTAATATTTGTAAGAAGTCCAAACTGGATGTTGTCTTCAAATAATTTCATACGTACGAAAAAATCTTTTTTAAAGGAAATAAAATGAAATTTAACCGAGTACAAATATTACAACAATCAGAAAAACGTAATTACAGTCGTCATAAAGTCTCTGTTAGTCAACAGCATCTTAAAAATTGCACTAAACTCAGGAATGTCCCTTTAAATAAACATATATAAATAGTTATAATATATATTATACAAAAGTATTAATATATTTGTATAATATATATATTAAATATTTATAATACAAATATATTAATATTTTCATATACTTACCATTTGTGACACCCAATAGCCGATGTGTATTTTTGTGTTGGGGTATCGTTAAACATTCATTCATTCATTCATTACAAACATATTATACACATAATATAATATATATTATACACATACCTAAACACACAAATAAATGTACACCAAACAAGCCGCAAATATTTTTGGTTTTTGAAAATCGTCGCAACGCAAAAGCTTGGCTCACGACCAGTCTTGTAATTACGTGACGCCCGAGCGTGTTGCGACGGGAGATACGATCTCAGTCGCTCTGACCGAAAAAGAAACGCGTTTCGCCGCACGAATCCCATCCCCGCGCGCATGTATAATGCGTCTTCATGCAAAATTCAACAGCCCTAAATTGAAAGCAGCGTGAGGCTACATTCGGCTTGATGCGTGGTGGTGCGGTGCTCGCCTAAATGAGGGCAGACGTGGATCGCTTTACACGCGCAGCACGTGCGTGTTGCACGTTACCAAAATGGACCGAACGCACGCGCTCTTCGGCGCTGCGGGTTCCCGCTGCTATAAACAAGGGGAGCTCACTCCCTGTCACTCACTAATAATTGGCTACTTAGACTGTGTATCATTTGATGGAGGTTAGCTGTTGGTGTGGGATATCCTAGAGATCGGCCAAGGTGTATTCGATTCGACGTGGTGAGGTCATTATCCTTTAAAGTCCCATACTCTACTTTCAACCCGTGAAGATTAACACTATGTTTGGTTTCATCTACAAACCCGTAGCACATCTGAATAAAGTTCCAAAAGAGGAAATAAAAGTAAAGTTTGTTTTGTTTAACGACACCATTAGAGCACATTGATTGATTAACTAATCATCGGCTATCGGATGTCAAACATTTGATAATTCTGACTCGTAGTCATCAGAGAAAACCCGCTACATTTTTCCTAGTGCAGAAAGGGATCTTTTATATGCACTTTCCCACAGACAGGGAAGCACATACCACGGCCTTTGACCAGCTGTGGTTTTGGTTAAATCTACAAACCTGTAACACATTTGGGTAAACTTTGGACGATCAGAAACACCTTGAGTAAACAAATATTTTGAACAAGAAACTATATTTAATATGTTACACTAGTCCCATATATTATATGCTATGTGTAATTAAACGGTTTAGTCTAGACCTCAGTCTAGACCCTACTGCATACATTTCTGCACACCCGGCTAAACGTTCCAGGAAATATTGTGATAATGGGCTGCTAAAACCCTGTAGTATAGATTGACATGATACAAAACCGAACGACGCTAGAATTTGTTACCGAGAAACGGTTTTACAAACCCTTGCAATTAAGAAAAAAAAACATGCCGTTGAAAGAAATAATCAATAAAATCACTGCAAACCCAAAAAAAGTGCTGCAAGGAATTTTAAATTCCGCGGCAATCTCTACGACAATGCCGCGGTCAATTGCTCGGGTTGTCCTAGGAATCTCCACCCTTAAGAATAGGTGGTCCGGCGGAGGGCTATCCCCCACCCAATAGAGGACGAAAATACAAGTGGGGTTTTTTTTTGTGTGGTTGTTCTTGTTGTTGTTTATTTGTTTTTTGTTTAGGGAGAGGGCTTTTTTATTATTATTTTTTTTTTTCTTTTTTTTTTTTTGGGGGGGGGGGGGGTCAAACTCCATATAAATAGAGACTGAGATCCGTCTTGTGCCCGTCACTACAGACTGCCGCCCCATGCACTAGAGATTGTACCCGCCCCCTCATATATATCTGGATCCGTTTAACTGATTGGGTTTATTCTCGTTCCAACCAGTGCACCACAACTGGTCAAAGGCCGTGGTATGTGCTTTCATGTCTGTGGGAAAATGCATAAAGATCCCTTCAGTAGCAGATCCAGGGGGTCCAGGGCTCCGGACCACCACACACACACACACACCTTTGTAAATTCGAGCATGACGTGTTCAGCTGTAAGTGGCGCGCTGTGTAAAAGGAGAGATGATTCATTACATTTGGACACACACTCACCCCCCACCCCCACCCCTTTAGAAATCCTGCATCCGTGCCTGCCCTTGCAGCATTAAGAACATGTAGCGGGTTTCCACTATTGACTACGAGTCAGAATTAGCAAATGTTTGACATCCAATAGCCAATGATTAATTAATCACTGTGCACTAGTGGTGTCGTTAAACAAACAATTACCAAATGTTTGGCATCCAATAGCCGATGATTAATGAATCAATGTGCACTAGTGGTGTCGTTAAACAAACAATTACCAAATGTTTGGCATCCAATAGCCGATGATTAATTAATCACTGTGCACTAGTGGTGTCGTTAAACAAACAATTACCAAATGTTTGACATCCAATAGCCGATGATTAATTAATCAATGTGCTCTAGTGGTGTCGTTAAAGAAAACAAAATCTTTCTTTATAATATCATTCCTACGAATCTGGGATCAAACAGACATGATGATGAACATACGCGTGTATGTAAGGTAGATAATTACAACGACACCGTCCATAGTGGATTATAGTTAAGACTACATCAAAAAGTATCCGTTCAAGACCAGACACACATACTTAGGTTGACCGGTGTCACATTTAATTTGCACTCCCCTGTATTTGTACTCCCCAGTCAACATTACACGTAGAATAAAAAAGAAAGAAATGTTTTATTTAACGACGCACTCAGCACATTTTATTTACGGTTATATGGTATCATACATATGGTTAATGACCACACAGATGTTGAGAGTGAAACCCGCTGTCGCCACTTCATGGACTACTCTTTTAGATTAGCAGCAGGGGTTCTTTTATATGCACCATCCCATAGACAGAATAGCACATACCACGGCCTTTGATGCACCAGTCGTGGTGCACTGGTTGGAACGAGAAATAGCCCAATGGGTCCACCGACGGGGATCGATCCTAGACCGACCGCGCATCAAGCGAGCGCTTTACCACTGGGCTACGCCCCGTCCCTTACACGTAGAATAAGCACAGCGCATATTCTTGGGAGGTGCAAATTAAATGCTACACCGGTACTAGCGCCTGTCGGCTCTTATCGTGGTCTAAATACACGACTGTATAAGACCGTCTAATGAATAATAAGAATAGCAGACGATTCTTGAAGGGGGTGAGAATCTTTGTTTAATGATACCTCAGTATATCTTAAATTGTTTTCTTCTAAACTTGTTTGCAGCAAGCACTGGCCTCGGTGGCGTCGTGGTTAAGCCATCGGACATAAGGCTGGTAGGTACAGGGTTTGCAACCAGGATATCGGCTCCCTCTTCTCTCTCACTAACCACTAACCAACTAACAACTAACTCCCTGTCCTGGACAGACAGCTCAGATAGCTGAGGTGTGTGCCCAGGACAGCGTGTTTGAACCGTAATTAGATATAAAAAAAACGAAAAGTTGAAATGAAAATGCAGCAAGCATTCTGTGAGAACTGCAAAAGCAATACATGTCCCCTTTACCAGGCGTAACCAATTTTCACATCTCCTAACTTCAAGGGCTATAACTCTGTGAAACATTGGTAAATTCCCATGAAAGTCAAACGTGGTCTGTATTAACACCCGATAAAGCTATATACGAACTTTTAGCTCAATAGCTTGAGGCATAGCGAAAAAGTCAGGAAACTTGTATGTGGGACAGACAGAAGGATGAAGATGAATCCTATAATTTCCTACGGTTGGTTCGGCAAGGGATTAATAGAGCGAGTGTCCAGAACAGGACAAAAAAGGAGACATATGAAATGGCCCATTGGGGTATTTCT
Source organism: Gigantopelta aegis (assembly GCF_016097555.1). Classification (NCBI taxonomy): domain Eukaryota; kingdom Metazoa; phylum Mollusca; class Gastropoda; order Neomphalida; family Peltospiridae; genus Gigantopelta; species Gigantopelta aegis. Next base: position 2,814,238 of record NC_054709.1, read on the forward strand.
CGTTCCAACCAGTGCATCACGACTGGTATATCAAAGGCCGTGGTATGTACTACCCGGTCTGTGGGATGCTGCATATTAAATCTCTCTTGCTACTAATGGTAAAATGTAGCGGATTTCCTCTCAAAATGTCAAAATTACCAATTGTTTGACATCCAATAGCCGATGATTAATAAATCAATGTGCTCCAGTGGTGTCGTTAAATAAAACAACTTTATATCCGCTGTGCATTCTTTTACATTATTTTGTTTTAATTGTCGATGTTCATTGTTTCTTGGGTTTTCTGTTTGTTGTTGGTATATCAAAATTTCTGTTCTTTATTTTGTTTTGTGTTTGTATGTTATTTAAATTTTATCTTTCACTCTTTTATTTTCTTCGTTTTTTCATTTTGTCAACACGAAATTATACGAAACTATTATATGAAATTCTATACAAATAAATTAAAAATTTAACCTCGAAATGTTAGCGTGATTAATAAGGCACCGAATATTCCGAATGGAAAAAAAAAAAAAAAAAAAAAAAAAAAAAAAAAAAAAAACGAATGGTTACTTTGTTTGCGTTGCGTCATTCCTGCATGACGTGCGTACTGTAGCGCAAACGGTGGACGCAAACTAGTCGACGAAATACCCGCGTCTGTAAATCTCGCGTGATTCAGTCTTGTTAAACCGAGACGTCAATTAAACCAACATTCTGTCACCTGATTTTGTGTTTTACAATTTGTCTTCCACCGTGTTGACACGCTCAGCCAAGGTTGATTGCGGTGTCACAGGAGATGGAGGTCACAGCTAGATAATAATTGAATACCTCTCTCAAACGGGGCCTTTCTCTTTCTGCCATATTTGTAGTGCGCGCTTTTCAAAGGAGCGAAATACCACCGAGCGGTGCAGCGCGCAAACAGGCCGCTTTTTAGGCCATCTTGTCTCCGTCTTGATACAATATTTACACGTCACCCATAGCAAATTAGATATCTATTCCAAATCCCGACGCTTAGGATGACATTGGCCTTAAACGATGTGACTATCTGTTTAGTAAGAGATGTGTTATCTGCAAGTTTGTTCAAGAGATGTGAGAAGTCTTTGGATACAGAACAGAACTTTATTCGCTCACAACGCCATCGGTGTTACATTTGAGGTGGTCACAAACATTTCGGCAGCAAGTATACTGCTTAACAGTATTATGCAGTCAAATATTCACATAACTAAATAAATAAACGGACGACACATACTAGTAGTTAATCACTTTTACAAATGTACACAATAATATACATGTAAGAAACGATTTTTATTGTATATTTAGCCTAGAGATCTCATTATTTATTATATAAGATTTAGTGAAATATCTTAAAATATCAGTGAAATAAAAGTGTTATCAGTCATTCAGTGACGATAATACATTTCAGAGTGAAAATTTCACTAGTTCACTCTAAATTGTGTTATCTTCACTGTAAAAAGTGTTATCTTCACTGTAAGAAAGCCGGAACTATTTTGCTGCTGGCATTTTACAAAATAACGGTAAATTGTCAAACGTTATATAATAAAATTTATAGAAGATGTCATGTTTTTTTGTTAAATATGATTTATATGTCATCTCGTGAAGTGTGCAATCATATCACACTCGTCGTGCAAGCGCGACTCTTGATATATGATTGTAAACTTCACTCGATGATATATAAATCATATTTGACAAAAAACATGAAATATCCTCTATAATAATGTCACTGGCTAACATTTGTGATTATATATCACTGGCAAAGAATACGTAATGTTATTATATCACTGTCTGATCATATATTTTGTCAGAAGGTGTAATATGTCTTTGGTTTTAAGAGATTTCATTATATCTCTGGCCAAGATAATTATGATATTTTAGAGGCTAAGATTTGTGATTATATATCACTGGCTTTAGTAAGTGATTTCTTAACTGAACTTTATTTACATTGTGGCCGTAATTCAACGGCATATGAGGTACATTGTAAAAAATATAAGTAAATAAACATATTATATATTCTTCCACCCCACCCCAACTCATCCCACCCCCACCCCTACATAAAATAGCACTGCCTACCTTCTGTGTCGTGTATTAATTCGGGATCGATTCTTTTTCTCGTCGACTCCTCTGTCATGTCATGGGGACTCTTGTCTTCTGTGTCAGAGAAACTTTCCTTCATTGGACAACCTGAAGAAGTTTACAGGAATTAGTGTTTGTTTAACGACACCACTGGAGCACATTGATTAATTAATCATCGGCTATTGGATGGCAAACATTTTGTAATTCTGACACATAGTCATCAGAGAAACCAGCTACATTTTCCCTAATGCAGCAAGGGATATTTTTATATGCACCATCCCAGACAGAATAGCACATACCACGGCCTTTGATATACCAGTCGCGGTACTGGAACGAGAAATAGCCCAATGGACCCACCGACGGGGATCGATCTAAGACCGACCGCGCATCAAACGACCGCTTTACCACTGGGCTACGTCCCGTCTTGTTTATAATTAAAGAGAATGTGTTTGCTTCCACTGTAAAATGTTTCTGGCTGATGCTAGAATCAAATCACCAACTGCCACGAGAAAGTTGGCCAACTTTCTGCTCTGACGACTTCTACGACTATCCAGTAGCATAATGTCCGCCTCAGACTACCAACTGTCACGACGAAGTTGATCAACTCGACGATTGTGTTGTTGCGACAGTTTAGTGAATTAGGCCCCAGAGCTCGTCTCCATAACCGTTACTTCTCGGAGGTACGTGTGTTTTTGCTGGGGTTTTTTTTAGAAATATGAAAAATAGATTTCGTGGTATTATACACACCAGGATGACCAGGAACACTTGGAATGTACAAAAACTGATAATCTAAGCAATAAAATCTAAGAAATGTCTGATTCCAATTTGTTTTTCTTTAAGAAGTTTATTGACCCCAGATACAAGTATGGTAGTGTCAGGGTTGGGGCCCTGATTTTACTATCTTACATACATGTTATAAGTACATATGAACATTATATATATAATATTAGTGTAATTAGAATCAATATAATAATATTAATAAGCATGAATACATGGAGTTCACTAATATGTGGGGTTAACAGTGAAGATAGTGATATAGGAAAGATTTAAAGGGACTCCAATTTTTTTTTTTTTTTTTTAAAACGTTTAAAACTAGGGACTGTGACTTTAGCACAGTGTATTGCAGAAATAAAAGTCCTGCAATCTCGTGGAGATTGTTGCTGCGGTATATACTAGCTTACAGTTTTCAGTGGCATTTATTCAGAGAAGAACGATGTTGTAGTCGATCATTTGCACACATTGATGCAGGTTTTATTGTTGCAAAATGTATTTTATCTGCGACGCAAGGCAGAGACGGTAAAACGGATATTTGCGACAGCAATCTTTGTGGTTATCCCTGTTATAATTCAATAAATGTTTTTTTAGTAAATAGAAATAATAAAACAAATTTAACTAATATATAGAGGCTATTTCATGTTGCTTTTCTAATATGATTTTTATATCAACAAGTGATGTGTGAAAACCATATTTCTCTCTCTCTCTCTCTCTCTCTCTCTCTCTCTCTCTCTCTCTCTCTCTCTCTCTCTCTCTCTCTCTCTCTCTCTCTCTCTCTCTCTCTCTCTCTCTCGCTCTCTCTCTCTCTCTCTCTCTCTCTCTCTCTCTCTCTCTCTCTCTCTCTCTCTCCTCTCTCTCTCTCTCTCTCTCTCTCTCTGTCTCTCTCCTCTCTCTCTCTCTCTCTCTCTCTCTCTCTCTTCAGTCTCTCCTCCTCTCTCTCTCTCTCTTATCTCTCTCCTCTCTCCCTCCTCTCTCTCTCTCTCTCTCTCTCTCTCAGTCTCTCCCTCCCCTTCTCTCTCTCTCTTCTCTCTCTCTCTCTCTCTCTCTCTCTCTCTCTCTCTCTCTCTCTCTCTCTCTCTCTCTCTCTCTCTCTCTCTCTCTCTCTCTCTCTCTTATTTTATATTACAAAAATGCAACAAAGAGTAACTTCGTTTCGTATCGTTTGACGACTTCAAATTTGCTGGATTATCAGACAGCGCTGTCACGTCCAGATCTCGCGCTGTCGCGTAGACTCGCGCACGTGGTCACATGGTAACCACCTGTCATCCCCACACCTTGCTCGCGCGCGTGCGCCGGAGACCGTTCTCGGTGATTGGAATGCAGTTCAAAGATTTCGTTTTGTTTTCCTAGCTGTTGGTGAATAAACTGAGCAAACATTATGCACTCTTATATCTGGTGGAGCCGAGGCAAAAATTCGTGCGTTCAAATGTGGCTTCGCATATTAAAGGTGTGCGCTTTGTTGCTAATCAATGCAGAAATAACGGGCGTTACGCGATATATTTACACTGTTCGCTCGTGAAAACTTGTATCGGTCTACTTAATCGTTAAACAAAGATTGCATTTTAGTTTGTTAATTTTTGTTCAGGGCACCGCATGTTGCATTCGGGTTGTTTTTATAATAATGCTGTTGCAAGTGTGTGTGTGTGTGTGTGTGTGTGTGTGTGGTGTGTGTGTGTGTGTGTGTGTGTGTGTGTGTGTGTGTTAGTGGGATACAAAATGGAAATGAACAATGCATAAAAATAAATACATGTACGAACGTATGCACACACAAGGTTCATATTAGTTTATACATGTACATTATAAAATTATTTTATGAATGCAAAACACAAATAAGTAAACAATATAACAGACAGACAGGCAGGCAGGTAGACAGAATATATTAAATGAATCAATGAATAAACGAACGAACGAACGACGAACGAACGAACGAACGAACGAATGAGTGAACGAATGTTTTACGAACACACAAAAAACACATCGGCTATTGGGTGTCAAACAAAGATATATAATGATCAACATCAATTTAAAATTCTAAAATTATTAAAATAGTGTAGACAGCTATGAAAGAATCAAAGACAAAATGAAGCATATTAACAGTAAATACACACACACGCACACGCACTCAGAGACACACACACCACACAAACACACACACTCACTTACACACAAATAATAATAATAATAATTCAATAAAATAAGAAGCGCTATGGACAGACCATGGAAACAATGTATGGAACTGTAAAAGATCAACGTAACAAAAGTACAATCTTCTAAAAGACAACAATGAACGCTGTGGTCAAACCATGAAAACAAAAAGTTTGTTTCTTTAATGACACCACTACAGTACTTTAATTAATCATCGACTATTGCATGTCAAACATTTGGCAATTCGGACTCGTAGTCATCAGAGGAAACCCGCTACATTTTTCCTAATGCAGCAAAGGATCTTTTATATGCATTTTCCCACAAACAGGAAAGGACACCATTGAACCAGTGTTTGGAACTATGGAAAACAAACAAATATTGTACCGAAATGCAAGTATCAAGACAAAAACAAAAAATTTAAAAGTAAATAGCTGTGAAGATAATCACAACATAACACAAATAAAACCTTCGAAAAGACAAAATGTAGCGGGTTTCCTCTAAGACTATACATCAAAATTACAAAATGTTTAACATCCAATAGCCGATGATTAATAAATCAATGTGTTCTAGTGGTGTCGTTAAAGAAAACAAACTTGATCGCTTACTAATGCATAACATAAATATAAGTACAGTAGTATGTGTTCGTTATCAATGGCTGCCATCGGCTCCCTTTATCCAAACACCCTAGGCTAACTGTATAGTACACTGTATACATTAGGAGCGGTACGCCTTTACAGCTTTGAATGGATAACAATGTCTTTTATTTCACCTAGATAGGACAGTTTTGTTTAACGACACCACTAGAGCACATTGATTAATTTATCATCAGTTATTGGATGTCAAATATTTGTTATTTCTGACAGGTGATAGGAGCTGATGGTCAATTTAAATCGAACAATTGAACGTCTCAAGAAGAAATTTAAAGACATTCTTTTGGTAGCTTACATAATAAAAAAAATACACTTAATATCGCATATTTAAATATTTAATAAATTCTCGAGATTGCAGCTTTAAATAGTAAACACTTCTTGAGATCGCAGCTTAAAATATTAAAAATATACTTGAAACTGCAGCTTTAAATATTAAAATATACTAGAGACTGCAGCTTTACATATTAAAAATATGCCAGAAACTGCAGCTTTAAATATTAAAATATACTAGAGACTGCAGCTTTACTAAAATATACTAGAGACTGCAGGATTAAACATTAAAATATACTAGAGACTGCAGCTTTAAATATTAAAATATACTAGATATTGCAGCTTTAAATATTAAAATATACTAGAGACTGCAGCTTTAAATATTAAAAATATACTAGAGACTGCAGCTTTAAATATTAAAATATACTAGAGACTGCAGCTTTAAATATTAAAATATACTAGAGACTGCAGCTTTAAATATTAAAATATACTAGAGACTGCAGCTTTAAATATTAAAATATACTAGAGACTGCAGCTTTAAATATTAAAATATACTAGATAATTCAGTTTTAAATATTAAAATATACTAGAGACTGCAGCTTTAAATATTAAAATATACTAGATACTTCAGTTTTAAATATTAAAATATACTAGAGACTGCAGCTTTAAATATTAAAATATACTAGAGACTGCAGCTTTAAATATTAAAATATACTAGAGACTGCAGCTTTAAATATTAAAATATACTAGAGACTGCAGCTTTAAATATTAAAATATACTAGATACTTCAGTTTTAAAGGGACATACCCTAGTTTCAACTCATGAAAATTAACACTATGTTTAGTTAATCTACAAACCTGTAACACATTTGGATACAGTTACAATTGAGTGAAACATGAGTCTGTGACTTAAAACTGGACTCCATAACTGTTACCTCTCACTGTCTCAGACGCACGTGCATTTTTAAAAATAGGAAAAATGCATTTTGTGATATTAAAAACACCGGGATGACCAGAAACACTTTGAATGTACTGAAATGGATAATCTAAACAATAAAATCTGAGCAAAGTATGATTTCAGTTATCAAAAACGCCTCTAATATTAAAACATGTGCCTTAATGTTTAAAAACAAGGGTATGTCCCTTTAAATATTAAAAATATAATAGAGATTGCAGCTTTAAATATTAAAAATATATTAGATACTTCAGTTTTAAATATTAAAAATATACTAGAGATTGCAGCTTTAAATATTAAAAATACACTAGATACTTCAGTTTTAAATATTAAAAATATACTAGAGATTGCAGCTTTAAATATTAAAAATACACTAGATACTTCAATTTTAAATATTAAAAATATACTAGAGATTGCAGCTTTAAATATTAAAAATACATAGATACTTCAGTTTTAAATATTAAAAATACACCCGAGAATATGGCTTTAAGCAAACATCTGTCTTAGAATCTAGAATGTCACTTAGATTTGTCGCCAAAAATGTCTATGGTAAATACAACAAAGCATCACTTATTAAACGAAAAGCCAAAGAATTTGCGTAAATTTGGAATATTTCTGCATGCTCTGTGTTTTATTCCTGTCTTTGGTTTTCGAGTTCAATAACTATTTTGCATCATATGTCACCGACTAACATTTGAAACCTGGTTAACCACCCAAGCTTAAAATCAGCTCTAAATATTCATACAACGTAACGGTAACCGCCAGTGTTGACCGATCATACCAAAACGGCCACATGGACAGTGTTTTCACAGGGAAATGAATTTTGCCTTTAACAGAACAGAAGTTCTGTACTGGAAATGTTTGTTTTGTTTAACCGGTCACCACATCCACCCCTACTTCGGTGAATTCTATGCGGCCATCGCCTACACAGATGGCCCCCGTTGAGACGCTGGCCCGCTTGAGGCCATTTGGTGCCCAATCTGATTAAAATTAGCTCTACTGGTCTACCAGTAGATCTAACAGCATTGCGTGGAGTCCCATGTCCAGGTGACATTTCATTTATAAATAACAATTTAAATATCGACCAATTACACTTCGCCTTTTATAGCGGTATCCGGTGTAAAAGGAATGCAGGTCCGTAGGAACCGAGGTCCGTAGGACCTCGGTTCCTAGGAACAGTAGTCCTATCGGACCTCCATAGCTTAGGAACCATAGTCCTGCCCGGACTTTCATTCCTGGTTTAGTTTAAAGTTGTTTTTATCCTAGGACTTGTATTCCTACCGGACTTAAATTCCTTCTACAGCAGTGACAGAAATACTAGTCCGGCAAATTAGATGTCCGTTTATTATACTCTGCAATTTGCACGAGCTGCCAGAAAGACACGAGAAAAAAGTGAGATTTTGGCAGCCTTTTCTCGTAGTGTGATGGATAAGTGTACGAGTCCCTTAAGATTATTGTGGGTTCAAATCTCCATGTCAAAAAAAAAAATTTACGTCATAGACTTGTGGATCAGACACGTAAGTGAATTTTTGTAATCGTCTTACATTTTTGTTACAATACTGAAGTAGGACGAATATCTTGCTTTTTTCAAAAGTATATAAAGCAACTACAGATATAAAGTAGGCTATATGTCCATGTGTCCAACACGATGAAATATAAACACACACACACACACACACACACCCCAATATGTAGCCCAAAATTGTTTAAAATATATATATATGAAAACTGGTAACTCCAAAATAACTAACTTTTGGTGAACAACAAAAGACAATTTCTATATGCACCAACATAATTTTTAATAATATGTTTTGTAAGTTTATATTTTGACGGTAAGTCACAATCTGAGTAATTGTGATTTTCTTAATCTTTGTCCGATCGGACTTCCATTCCTCGGAATCCTAGTCTGTGGGACCTGTATTCCTAGGAATTTAAGTCTGAGACGTGCATTTCGAGGAATGTAAGTCCGTGGGACTTTTATTCCTGGTACTCCTAGTCCACAGGACTTTCAATCCTAGTATTCCTAGTCCTCTGGAATTTATTTCCGATAGTTTGCTTATTACATATATATGATTCCTGAAAATCCCTGAAATAAAACTTTAAAAACTGCACTTAGTTCTAGTAGTTACTTATAACTAGTACTATAATGACCAGTTACTACAATATAAAATAACAGGAATAATAAGCTTCACCATGCATTTCCATAATTTTACTCACAATATTAGTTGTAATCCATGTTAAAATGTAGACTGATTTGTTTGGAATCCTATTTAGTGTTTTGGTAGTAATGCAAATATATATATATGTTGTGTTCCAGATTTGGACATTTTCGTTTCATTCGGGCAATAATGATCAGCATGCCTCCCCCACCCCTGCTCCCAAAAAGGTAGTCTGAATGCCTATTGCGACCGAAACGGTCAGGTGTAAAAGTGTCATGAGTAGTTAGTCTGTTTAAAAGGATCTTTGTAAATTGTGTGTGCATATTATTAACAGTATGATAATTGTTCTATGATTACTGTTTTGTTTTAGTCGGTCTAGTAGCCCATTGAGCTGCTAAACCCCACTCTTAGTCATTGATATTTCTATTAATTGATAAACATTAGTAAAAAACCATTTAACATATTTGTTTATCGATGGTATGGTTTGTTGGGACTAAGATATCATAGAGGCTAGAGTCTGATATGTCATATGTTAGGCCAAATTAATTTTTAAAATGAGCAAAATTGACAAAGTAGGCACATGTTCAATAAACTATGCAGGGGAGAGGTCAAGAAATGTGCTCTGAAGAGGGGTGTTTAGAACACGCCACCCCACCCCACACCCTATGTACACGCGCCTGCAACATTATTGACAGAAAGGCACAAACTTAAAATTATATAATAACAAGATAATGTATATAACGCAAATATCACATTTTTATAGTTAAATTATTATTATTATTATTATTATTATTATTATTATTATTATTATCAAATACCAATATATAATGTCTAATAGATAATTGTGTTGGTATATCATATGGGCAAGTTATACTTATTTGCGAGTAATAATATGCTTCGAATTATGGTAAATGTTTTTGAGTTTTATTAGTTGGAACAATACGCAATGAATAAAGATCTTGGTTCTGCTCATGTAATAAGGTCAACAAAATGTGTACAAACTCTTGCAAATTATATAAATGGAAAATATTGGAATAAATAGAAAATATTTAAATAAAGAGAGACGCTAATATCCTAAGTTAATTAAATAAACCGAAAAGGAAGCTGTTTTTCGTTTTGTTTACATTTATAATTTAATTTTTATGTGTACGACCGGACTTAAATTTTGATTGTCCAGGAATCCAAGTCCGGCTCGGACTTCATATCCTGGCAGTCAGACCAGTATTCCTAAGGAACGTAAGTCCTAGGACCTGCATTCCTAGGAGATTAAGTCCGGGCAGACCACTGTTCCTACGGACTTGCATTCCGTTTACACCGGGAGCATACAAATTCTAAAAATATCGAGCGAGACTATGTATGCAATATGCGAACTTGTTGGTCTATTTCAAGATTGAAAAAAAAACAGGGCGAAAAGTGCAGTAATAAACTCTGGATTGTATACTAGTATAAATAGATGTTATGGCTATACCATCACGGGTTTTGTTTTTGTCTTGAAACGAATTTTATATAAAATTTTATATTGAAATTAGTTTCCGGCATACTTCGTAATTCACCCGAATCATTTCGTATACCCTCGGCATAATTCCGAATGTTTTCAAATTCTTTTCAAATTACTGGCATGATTTTGCAAGTAAGGTTTTAATTGGTCGAATGTAAGGTCAACTGGACATGAGCTCCAACGGGCTGCTGTTAGATCCACGTGTAATAGTGGAGCTAATTTTGATTGCATTGGTTGGTGCCAAGTGGAAGGCTATGACGCCAAGTGACCAGCCCGAAAAGGCAAGGCCTTCTCCAACACCAACACCGTCCACGCCGACTCGGAAGCCGTCTGGAAAGTTCAGATCGGGAAAATCAGGTCCGGCATCCTGAAGTTCGTGCAGGGGGACACCTCGTATCCGGCAACATTGATGGGCGGACTAGTAGAACCAGAGCTACAACAACTGCCTGATGGAAGCGCTTACGAGCTACACACCATCATGTCTACAGCCGGCAAGACGGGGATGGTACTAACTCAGCGCCGAGAAGGAGTCTACCTCCAAACGGTCCTGGTTAGAGAGATGGATAGCCACACCATCCACAGGATCGTCGAGGCTCTTTTCGGCAACGACTACCGGAGTGTCATCACCATCCTCGCCGACCAGAGATGGAAGCACTTCATCCCCGCCTCTGCCGGTTTTCCGCTCATCAGTTCGCCGTAGGCCAACCCCCAAGAACGAAGCCTCCAGGTAAAGTTCTAGTCGTACTTTAAACTTTTTGGCTGTCCTTCAAAATTTAATGTTTTTTTTTTTTTTTGTAAACAGTTCGACGCATTTTATTTTTGGCTGCCCGTCTAAATTGCTCAAATCACCTTAAAACCTATTCGGCCGAGCACTCTAATTTTATTTTTGGACTTTAACGTTTTGACCAGACATGTTAGGGTGAATCAGGTTTCTGATTTCGGCCTTAGGTCTTTGACCTAACTACTAAATTTTTATTCCAAATTCCGCCCACTCCAAACTGACTCTCACCCCCCCCCCCCCCCCCCCCCCCCCCCCCCCTTCCTGGCCCGGAGTGTTAGTCACTGGTGACGTCAGAGGTTAAGCCCGTGACAGGCGTGTTCGAAACCTTCGTGGTATATGAACACGTAAAAAACAGTTCACGGTCAAGTTCTGTTTAACGACACCACTAGTGCATGTTGATTTACTAATCATCGGCTATTGCATGTCAAACATTTGGTAATTTTGATATATAGTCTGAGAGGAAATCTGATAAATTTTTCCATTAGACGCAAGATATCTTTTATATACACTATCCTACAGACAGGGTAGCACCTACCACAGCCTTTGATATATCAGTCGTAGTGCACTGACAGGAACGAGAAATAGTCCAATGTGCCCACCAACGGAGATCGGTCCCAGACTGACCAAGCATCAGGCGAACGGTTTACCACTGGGCAACGTTCCGCCCTAACTCATTATTAAGTTTTCAACCCATATCAAGTCTCATAACTTCAGTCCTTGGCTTTTGAAAAACCATGGCGAGTGAAAAATCGCACACCTCAAAAAGCTTAGGCGAGTGAAAAATCGTACTCATCAAAGTGTTAAAGGCATATTGTCACAGACCACTGACCTATTACATGGCCTAACAAAGTATTACTTAAAAATATATATATTTGATTTGTTCCTAAATGTACTTTATTCAACCATCTATGTAACCATCACACTCCACTTATTAAGGATATTTTGTAAAAATAATTGAATTATGGCAATGGTCCATAATTCCAAAACTAACATTGCCGATAGGGTTGACGTGGATTTCACTCCATCATGGTGGAGTTAAAGTGATGCAATAGTTAGATTTGGTCTGTAAAAATTAATGTTATTTTGATTTATTATTCATTTTTAGAGAAATAAGGTACTTAAATCTGTGACAGTATGCCTTTAAGACGAGTGAAAACCAAGCATTATTAATTGATGAAGTAATTGGTACATGTAAATGTAGAGACATATGTTGCAAAATTGAACCAATAAACCAATGTTTTCTTTTAATTTTATGTTTTGTTCATTAGTGTAGTCTGACGCCTTTTCCCTTTCAGGAATGGAGTTATTACACAATTTTAGGAGCAGTGCTATAGAAATATAATTATGACATACACTGATGCAGATTTTTTATTATAAATATAGAATATCAGGTTACTACGTTTTGATATCGTGGTTATTTGGCGAGGTTTAGATAACGGTGTAACAGGCGAGCTTCAGCGAGCCTGTTACAACGTTATCGAACCGAGCACATGGTCTGTGACATTCTAACAAACTAATTGAAACAAACAAAAATTAAATAGTCGGCTGTGATTAATATAGTTTGTACATATATATACATATATACATATATAAATAACATATGTATATTCATTAACCTCTGGCTGAAATACAAATATTTAAATGAACTTTTATTTGAATTTTTTATAGATAATTTCTTTTTTTAATAATAACAGACCAAAAAAACAACTTTTTTTTCTAAACGAGACCTAAGCCTATTCCTACATACCTGTTATCATTTCTTTTCCTTCTTTGTATTATTCCGTCTACTTTTGAATTGTCTTGGTCTAAATTTCATTTCTGTTTTTTAAAGAAAGTAGAAAGTTACACACTTGACATTTTCGGGACCTTTCGTAACCTTTGTAGACTAACAGTAATGAATTAATCGAGACCATTTTACCGACTTCGCAACGAGTTCATTTGTGTACGCTACAAAAGCCACTAATTAATACAATTCCTTTTTTCATAACTGTAATAATAATATGAACAGTATAACTGAGTTATCCTTATCAGACATTGTGATCTATTTCCTTACAAAAGTGGACTGTTTCTAATTAATAATAAATTTAATAGCTAAAAGAGTTCTGGTCGGATTGGTACGCCTTCGAAGATGTCTGTTAACCATCGTTTTCCAATTTGTATAGCGAAGATAAGTACCAGTCATATATTAAAAGCTTGAATGGACGCTGCCGTTCTCGTCACATATTTTGTCTGGTATACATTATTAAACGGGTTTTTAAAACCAAGGTTGAAAATTAACATGAAAACCATGGTCGCCAGCAGGGCCAGTTAGAAAACAAATCTTACTGGCCCTTCTCAAATTCAACTAGCCCTCCAATTTAACTGCACAGCGAAAATCAACACTAGAATGTTCTTTATTGAATAACAACCATGTATAATAACAACCATGTATAATAACAACCATGTATAATAATAACCATGTATATTGTCCGTTTGCGTCAAAAGGAAAACAATGAATTGGCATGTAACTTCAAATGAATAAAGTTAAAATTCATGTTAAAAACATATTATTAAGTTTTAAACCCATACCAACCCAATTAACATTTTTGAAGAAAAGAAATCCATTATAAATAAAAATCTTTCTTTACAAATTACCACTTAATGATACAGATTAAATATAATTTTTAATACATGTGTAAAGAAAAATGCTAGAATAGCCAATTTATGCAGCTTCACTTGTATTGTCTCTGAAGTAATTGATAATGCAGTACAAAGAGACTAAATCCTTAAAAGGTAGAACTGTGCGTGTTTTAGTAAATTAGTCTATGAGTGGCAGTCCTCTTTATGGCGATGCAAGAGAGATGAACTCTCCAGTGAAGGATTTCCTACAGACAAGGCACTAGATAAAGATTGATGGAATCATCCACTATTTCGCCAAATACCCATTCCACTCTGCATTCTCGTATTATGGTTTTGTCGTTCAGATTACTTTGGATGTTCCACCAATTGCCTTAAAACCTGTATCAGAAAAGATTTAACCTATGCAGTTTTATAAATATTTTGTTTATTATTTACACTGAAAAAACCCCGTTATTTCAGATGGTATGGGTTTACAATTTAATAAATTAATATGTTTTTATATGGATTTTATATTTACATGCCAATTAATTGACTTTTGGAATAATCCCTGTAGTAATGGACAATTACATTGTTAGTGTGAGTTAAAACTACAAGATAAATTTTCATTTTGTCCTATAATAAAATACTAGTAAGCTAATTAAATAGGATTAATTTCTACCATGACTTTTAATAATGTTAAAGGGACATTCCTGTGTTTGCTGCATTGTAAGATGTTTCCCACTAATAAAATATTTCTACGATTAAACTTACATATTAAATATATTTTCTGGTTTAGAATATCAGTGTCTGTATATTCAATGTGTTTCTGGTCGTCTTAATATTTGTAAGAAGCCCAAACTGGATTCTGTCTTCGAATAATTTCGTACGTACGAAAAAATGACATTTTAGGAAATAAAATGAAATTTAACCTAGTACAAATATTTGAACGATCAGAAAGACGTTTAATATACAGCCACTAATATTTTATGCAGAAAAATATATTTGATATGTAATTACAATGGTTTAAAAGTCTCTTTTAGTCAATAACATCTTAAAAAGTGCAGCTAACTCAGGAATGTCCCTTTAAAAGGTAGGCCTACAAGATAATTATGGCGTATCCAGTCCATTACAATAAGCCGACGACTTTAAAAAAACTAAACATTCAAGTGTCTGCAATACGTTTTCAGCTATATTTGTTTACAGCCCCAGACCAAAATCGTAGAAGCTGAGACTGAGTCTGGTCAGTCTGGCGCTGTCAAAATATAGAACATATTCAATAATATCATCTTCTGTCATATTTGCTGTTCGCGCCAGCAGAGACGTGGTGTGTTTTGTCATTCGATTCATTTCCAGTGTGTTTCTTTTTTAACTGGTACTATACTCGCCAGACTCTAAAATCGATGATCGTCCAACGGACTACCTTTGTAAAAATCTTAGTCGCCCTTAGCCAATAAAGGTCGCCACGGGCGACCGGGCGACTGCTAATTTTCAACCCTCCTTTTTCTATCAGCTACATACGGTAAATAGTTGCAATCAATCAAAATTAGTTTACGTGCGCTGTTTGTTAAGTGTAACGTGCGTTATTTTTCACACTCGCCAGATTGAAAGTACGTGCGCTGTATGAGCGCACCTTAAAAGGACAAGGTCTGCATAACAGTGTTTTACTAAAAATGTCAAGTGTAAATAAAAATTGCAACAAATTGTCGTCAAATTATACAGATTAAATTTCATTTTTAATTCACGAGTGAAGGAACTGGTGTCGCCACTTCATGGGCTACTCTTTTCGATTAGCAGTAAGGGGTGTTTTATATGCACCATCCCACAGACAGGATAGTACATACCACGGCCTTTGTTACACCAGTTGTGGACCACTGGCTGGAACGAGAAATAGCCCAATGGGTCCACCGACGTGGATCGATCCTAGACCGCGCATCAAGCGAACGCTTTATGACTGTGCTACGTCCCGCCCCTTTCACGGGTGAAAGAAAGAAATGTTTTATTTAACGACGCACTCAACACATTTTATTTACGGTTATATGGCGTCAGACATATGGTTAAGGACCACACAGATTTTGAGAGGAAACCCGCTGTCGCCACTACATGGAGTACTCTTTCCGATTAGCAGCAATGGATCTTTTATTTGCGCTTCCCACAGGCAGGATAGCACAAACCATGGCCTTTGTTGAACCAGTTATGGATCACTGGTCGGTGCAAGTGGTTTACACCTACCCATTGAGCCTTGAGGAGCACTCACTCAGGGTTTGGAGTCGGTATCTGGATTAAAAATCCCATGCCTCGACTGGGATCCGAACCCAGTACCTACCAGCCTGTAGACCGATGGCCTAACCACGACGCCACCAAGGTCGGTTTTCACGGGTGAAGACAAAATGCTGCAACATTCAAGATACGCAACGCCGTGAAACCGATATAATCCGTACTACAATAGACAGGTACTACAGGTAGTATTGCGCGCGCTTTATCTTCGCTGTTCTGTCAGTTACCTTCACACCTGTATCGTTTGTTTGTTTGTTTTGTTTAACGACACCACTGGAGCATATTGATTAATCAATAATCGGCTACTGGATATCAAACATTTGATAATTCTGACTCGTAGTCATCAGAGGAAACACACTACATTTTTCTTTATGCAGCAAGGAATCTTTTGTATGCACTTTTCCCACAGACAGGATAGCACATACCACGCCCTTTGACCAGTTGTGGTGCACTGGTTGTATCGGGAAAAAACCCATCAGCTGAATGGATCCACCGAGGTGATTTGATCCTGCGATGGGAGCACTCAACCGACTGAGCTAACTCCCGCTCCACCTGTATCGTAAAAGAATATTTTACCTATACACTTTAATGGCAATTTGTTAAGAAACATTTTTATTTACAATAATTGTTTTCATTCTTTTCCTTTTTATGAGTTGGTAAGGGTTTAAAACGCAACAATATAGTTTTTATATCAATGTTAGGATTATTTATTATAGGAATGCATGGAAAGTCATTGGATTCCCTTTTGATGCAAACGGATTATACTGAATAATAGCAAGAGAAAGGAATATTTGTTTACAGACACATCGGCAGTGTTAACTGCAACTAGTTTCTTTTTAACGATACCACTAGAGCACATTGATTTATTAATAATCAGCTATTGGATGTCAATTATTTGGTAATTTTGACAGACGGAGAGAG
This sequence comes from Gigantopelta aegis, assembly GCF_016097555.1. Classification (NCBI taxonomy): domain Eukaryota; kingdom Metazoa; phylum Mollusca; class Gastropoda; order Neomphalida; family Peltospiridae; genus Gigantopelta; species Gigantopelta aegis. The sequence goes on from NC_054709.1 coordinate 2,831,326, forward strand.
ACAGACAGACAGACAGACAGACAGACAGACAGAGAGACAGAGACAGCGAGGGGGGCAGAGAGAGAGAGAGAGAGAGAGAGAGAGAGAGAGAGAGAGAGAGAGAGAGAGATGTTCTTTGTGTGGTTGGGTTGGTGGTTTTTATGTTCGTTTGTTTGTTGTTGTTGTTCTTTGTTATTTGTTTTTTGTTTGTGGTTGCTGTTTCTCTATCTCGACCAAATGTCGAAATAACCACGACACACAATACCCATATGGTGTCTTTTCTCGAGAACAGTCACGCTTACCCGCTGCGATGGGTCGAAGATGTTATCTTTTAGCACCTGTCCTATTACATAGATAAATTAAAACTGTGACTTGAAAATGTCCCCGAAATAAACACGAAATGATGGAAATATTAAAAATGTGTCACGCCAGTCAAACAAATTTTCCAAAATGAGCAAATAAATACACGAAGTGACACACAAACGCGACTGGGCATGACGTACGCTTAATAATTACTAACGCTCTAACGATAATTCACGCCTGCAAGATATGTTATATGTAGAATTGATCGCGAAAACAAATACATTTTCTCCGTAAAACAGATAGAAATTAAGCCCGATTTAAAATTTATTATATTTGGCCTTCAACAAATATACTGTTTGTGAAACGAAAACCAGTAAGATACGATGGGTGATGAGGGTGGGGAGGGGGAGGAGGGTTGAGGGTGTGTGTGGGGAAGGTGGGAGGTTATGTGCCCTACCTTTTAAGGAGAACAAAATCTACTTTTTATACCGGCCTCGGTGGTGTCGTGGTTAGGTCATCGGACATAAGCCTGGTAGTTACTGAGCCCAGTACAGACTGCCACCCAGAGCCAGTGTTATCCTGTCTGTGCTCTGATAGTATCGTTAAACAAAACAAACTTCAACTACTATTTCCAGATAATTTTTCCTTTCCATTTTTCGCCAAGCCAAACTGAATATATTGAGAGAAAAAACAACAACACATTTTTAGCGAAGGTTGGTAAGGAGTATATATGTTTCGTCGTTCAATTTTGATTCATGGATCAACCTTGATATTACACTGTAAGTATATACGCCAGTTGCCCACTCCACATGCCACACCCCTCTTCCACCCCACCAGTGATTACAGCAACATAAAATAAAGAAAGGACGACTTCTTTTGAAAATAAATTAAATAAATTAATAAAATAAATTCGATCGGCTCTGACAGTGGTGTATCTGGAACATCTTTTATATCTGGAGTAATTTCCGGTCCGTCTTCACATTGTACGTGAATACACAATCCCATTACCCGCTAGCTGGTTACTTTTTAAAAACACCATTGTTCAAGTTCTGAGCCAGCGAGACAATTCGCGAAACACCAGTCTATAATCTGATGGCAAAGGTTTACACGAGCGTAATAAGTCAAATAAACAGTCTAGCCGATTTCGAGTTGTTACTTCCGGTTTTAGCTATGATAAATAAACGAAAGCGGTTGGGTTGATTACTTTCACTTTTATTAAATATGCCCGTTGATAAAAAAAAACTACAAACTTATTTTGTGAACACAGGAAGAAATCCTTGTGATGCATTATGTATATTGAATTGTATATATATACCAGTCGTGATGCTTTGCCTCTATCTCTTTTTGGGGCGGAATTTAGCTCAGTCGGTTGAGTGCTCGCTTGAAGTTCTTGCGTCGCAACCGATTGGGTTTCTTCTCGTTCCAACTAGTGCACCACAACTGGTATGTGCTTTCTTGTCTGTAGGAAAGTGCAAATAAAAGATCTCTTGCTGCATTAGGAAAGATGTAGCGGGTTTCCTCTGATGACTACGAGTCAGAATTACCAAATGTTTGACATCTAACAGCCGATAATTAATTAACCACCACAATCACAACTATCACCACCACTATGATCACCACTATGATCATCAACGATACCACCACCTCACCCGAAATCTTCCCACCTTCACAAAAGCGTTTCAAGATACGGCGATTTTATCAAACACAAAATCAATACAATCACATTATGTGTCATCCGACCAACAGGGTTGGAGTTGTAGAGGGTAGGGTGGGGTGGATGTAGGGGTGTGTGTGTGTGTGTGTGCGCGCGCGCGTGTGTGTGTGTGTGTAGTGTTTGTGTATAGTGTGTGAGAGACAGACAGACAAACAGACAGACAGACATGCAGACAGACAGACAGCTATCAACTAGATAGAGGACTGGACTTAAATTAATTACGATTGTTTAATATAATATATATGTCAACGATTTAGAAAGCATATTTCTTGTAACTTTGATAGTAAGACTTTAAAACTGAAGCAGAATAAAGTCATTTTTTACAACCACTTAAATCTTATTTACCTTCGCTTACGATTTAAACTACATGGGGCCGTTGAATCTTTTTTCTTCAAGGGGACGGGACGTAGCCAGTGATAAAGCGCTCGTTTGATGCGCGGTCAATTTGGGATCGATCCCCATCGGTGGGCCCATTGGGCTATTTCTTGTTTCAGCCAGTGCACCACGACTGGTGTATCAAAGGCCGTGGTATGTGCTATCCTGTCTGTGGGATACCTTGCTACTAATGAAAAAATGTAGCGGGTTTCCTCTGATGACTATGTCTTAGAATTACCAAATATTTGACATTCAATAGCCTATGATTAATTAATCAATGTGCTCTAGTGGTGTCGTTAAACAAAACAAATAATTTCGAATCTTCTTCTATTTTTGTGTGGACTGGAAGAAGAGTCTTGGTTCCACTACACGACATTATGGCGGACAAAGTCGAGAGTTAGATTTCGTTTTCAAAATATTCTCTCAATTTTACTGGATGGATGGATGGATGGATGGATGGATGGACGGATGGACGGATGGATGGGCGGGCGAATTAACACTCGAAACGTAAATAAATATTAACACAAATCGATTTTAGGACAATTAATGGCAAATACAATCAAAATATAATCAAAATATAATTCAAAAAGTCCCATACATATGTATGAGATAAACATAGTTTTGGTTTTTATAGTCCTGCGCTAATTTTGAATTTTACTTTTTTTTCTTCTTTTTCTTTTTTTTTGTGTAAAATACAATTATGACAATTTAAAATTTTAAAATGTTTAGCAAATTAAGCTACTTAAAGGGACAGACCCTAGTTTCAACGTCTTACAATAAACACTAAGTTTAGCGCCCGTTTTTCTCGTTTATTCATGTTACTTCGCTCAATATCGTCCATGAAATCTTATTTCCTGAAATGTTTCAATGATTTCCCTGACTCAGTTCATGATTAATATCAGTATAAATAATTTCACTTTTGTCTGATATGGAAATTAAAATTTAAATAATTATCGAATGGGAAAAAAGTAATAATCTATACTTGAAAACAAATCATTCGAATTACCAAATATCGAATGTGCTTATTCACTGGACATAATGATCTTTTTAAAAGAAAACTAATTATAGAAAGAAAGAATAAAAGCATGAAAGAAACAAACAAACAAACAAACAAACAAACAAAGAAAATAAATAAAAGCATGAAAGAAAGAAAGAAAGAGAAAGAAAGAAAGAAAGAATGAAAAAAGAGAAAGAAAGAGAAAGAAAGAGAAAGAAAGAAAGAAAATAAATAAAAGCATGAAAGAAAGAATGAAAGAAAGTAAAAAAGAAAGAGACAAAATAAATAAAAGCATGAAAGAAAAAAAGAAAGAAAGAAAGAAAGAAAAAAGAAAGAAAGAAGAAAGAAAGAAAGAAAATAATCTAGTCAATGAAATCAATTTCGTGTGGTTGTTGTATAAAATTATTGGCGTTTGTGGCTTGTTGTGTTTGTTCATTCAACATTATCCATATCTGGAAATGAAATTGATAACACAATCCCGTGCACGCGCCTACCACAAAAAACACGTTCGAATCGCGTGCATTAATTTATTAATGCTACAAACATATCAGTTTTATAAGACCGCTATAACGCGTTATTTCAATAATACGATAGAGATGAATTTTAATTCTGTAAATCGCCGATAAATCTAAGCAGAAAGGAATTTTAAAGTTTAAATGATATTATTTTCTTATGGGGAATTAGTACCATTTATAAAATATTGTAAACATTATAGATAGATAGATAGATAGATAGATAGATAGATAGATAGATAGATAGATAGATAGATAGATAGATATCTATATCTATATCTA
>NC_054709.1:3137987-3232987 GCF_016097555.1 Gigantopelta aegis
AAATACACTCGGCTACATGTTGCATTGTTACTGAATATAAATACACTCGGCTACATGTTGCATTGTTACTGAATATAAATACACTCGGCTACATGTTGCATTGTTACTGAATATAAATACACTCGGCTACATGTTGCATTTTTATTAAATATAAATACACTCGGCTACATGTTGCATTGTTACTCAATATAAATACACTCAGCTACATGTTGCATTGTTACTAAATATAAATACACGGCTACATGTTGCATTGTTACTAAATATAAATACACTCGGCTACATGTTGCATTGAAAGACCGTACATCAAGTGAGAGAGTTACACCACTGGGCTACTGAATATAAATACACTCGGCTACATGTTGCATTGTTACTGAATATAAATACACTCGGCTACATGTTGCATTGTTACTGAATATAAATACACTCGGCTACATGTTGCATTGTTACTAAATATAAATACACTCGGCTACATGTTGCATTGTTACTGAATTGGTGATTTTGTTTATACTTATGTCAGTGTGGGCTGTTTCTTTGATAAGTCCAATGGAGATGATCCGTACCAAGATGCAGTCGGAACAACTGACGTACAAACAGATCCGCGAGGCCGTTAGGCGAACCATCAACAACAGAGGAGTGCTCTCCCTTTGGCGAGGCCTGGCCCCAACCCTTATGAAAGACGTTCCGTTTTCAGGTAAAGAACATTAATTTCACTCGGGACAGATAATGAGTAATTCCTCGTAACTTGTAAGTTATTGTCTATGTATTACAGTGTTTATTTGGTATTGATTAGAACATACATGTTATCCTCGTAACTTGTAAGTTATTGTCTATGTATTACAGTGTTTATTTGGTATTGATTAGAACGTAAGTGTTATCCTCGTAACTTGTAAGTTATTGTCTATGTATTACAGTGTTTATTTGGTATTGATTAGAACGTAAGTGTTATCCTCGTAACTTGTAAGTTATTGTCTATGTATTACAGTGTTTATTTGGTATTGATTAGAATGTAAGTGTTATCCTCGTAACTTGTAAGTTATTGTCTATGTATTACAGTGTTTATTTGGTATTGATTAGAACGTACATGTTATCCTCGTAACTTGTAAGTTATTGTCTATGTATTACAGTGTTTATTTGGTATTGATTAGAATGTAAGTGTTATCCTCGTAACTTGTAAGTTATTGTCTATGTATTACAGTGTTTATTTGGTATTGATTAGAACGTAAGTGTTATACTCGTAACTTGTAAGTTATTGTCTATGTATTACAGTGTTTATTTGGTATTGATTAGAACGTAAGTGTTATCCTCGTAACTTGTAAGTTATTGTCTATGTATTAGTGTTTATTTGGTATTGATTAGAACGTAATTGTTATCCTCGTAACTTGTAAGTTATTGTCTATGTATTACAGTGTTTATTTGGTATTGATTAGAATGTACATGTTATCCTCGTAACTTGTAAGTTATTGTCTATGTATTACAGTGTTTATTTGGTATTGATTAGAACGTACATGTTATCCTAGTAACTTGTAAGTTATTGTCTATGTATTACAGTGTTTATTTGGTATTGATTAGAACGTACATGTTATCCTAGTAACTTGTAAGTTATTGTCTATGTATTACAGTGTTTATTTGGTATTGATTAGAACATACATGTTATCCTTGTAACTTTTAAGTTATTGTCTATGTATTACAGTGTTTATTTGGTATTGATTAGAACGTAAGTGTTATCCTCGTAACTTGTAAGTTATTGTCTATGTATTACAGTGTTTATTTGGTATTGATTAGAACATACATGTTATCCTTGTAACTTTTAAGTTATTGTCTATGTATTACAGTGTTTATTTGGTATTGATTAGAACGTAAGTGTTATCCTCGTAACTTGTAAGTTATTGTCTATGTATTACAGTGTTTATTTGGTATTGATTAGAACATACATGTAAGTGTTATCTTATGGTTCAGCCACGAGTTTATGAACACATGTTTTGTGTTGAGAAAGTTTATTGGTTCAGGTTTGAGAATATGTACACGTTTTTGTACTGCAGAATTCTATTGCTTCATCAAGGAGAACATAAAAATACATGTTTCTGTTAAGTCATTCTATTGGTTCAGCTACAAGGAAACATGTTTTGTATTAAAACATCCCACTGGGTTAAGACTAAAGAAAATGAAAATAGATTTTTGTATTAAATTATTTTAATCTAAACAGTGATTAGAACATAAGTCTGATATGTTTTAGTATCCAAGCTTTTTAATTATCTAATGGTTCAAGTATGAAAACATGTTTTGTAAGAAATGTTTTTGTATTGCAAAATTCTATTCGTTCAGCTAGGAGACAATTAAAAAGTTATATTAAAGCATTCTATTGGTTGAACTAGAACACAAAGCTTATGTTTTTGTATTACAGCATTCTATTGGTTCAGCTACGAAAATATGAAAACGTATGTTTTGTTAACACGGGGAAACGCAGACATGACTTTTCTTGACAGTTTTTCGGCTGGAGCATTTTCTGGAACGGTACGTATCAACAAATCTCACACGTTCACAAGTGAGAATATTATTATTAGCACAGTGCTTTATATTGGTTTGGGATGTAGCTCAGTTGTGATCTTTTCCCCATGGGTGCTTTGTAGATTAGTTGGTTCTTTTCCCATTCCAACCATTGCCGCACAACTGGGGTACCAAAGGACATTAAAAGGCGAACCGCATCAACTTTTGCAATTAATTTATTATTATGTTTTTAGGTTGCGCTTCATGTCTCATAAATTATAAGTCCGATGAAACTTTGATCTTAGTGCATGTTAATTTAGATAAAAAGACAGACACACTGATGACTGACAGAGAGAGAGAGAGAGAGAGAGAGAGAGAGAGAGAGAGAGAGAGAGAGAGAGAGAGAGAGAGAGAGAGAGAGAGAGAGAGAGAGAGAGAGAGAGAGAGAGAGAGAGGGAGGGAGGGAGGGAGGGAGAGGAGGGATGGAGTGGAGGGAGAGAGAGAGAGAGAGAGGGGGGGGGGGGGAGGGAGGGAGTGGAGAGAGAGAGAGAGAGAGAGAGAGAGAGAGATATCAATAATTTTATAAATGACAAATTTCTATAAACAAATTATTTTAAAATGTACCTTTGATGTTTAGAACATTTGTAGACATGGCTGTGAGGAACCAAATCAGCTGGTGATGGGCTGTTTATATTTTATGTTAATATTTCTCAGGTTATCTGTCGTTTGTCATGATCATCTTAATATCAGGGGAGGGATGTAGCCAGGCATTTCTGGCTACTCCCCCCTGACTTATGTACCGGTATTCAAGGATTTACCCAGGATTTTTCACCAGCGTCCCATGTCTAATGGGATTGAGAAAATGATTGCGAGTAAATCATAAACCACTGTTGAATTAATTCATTACAACAGACATAATTAAATATATATATATTGGGAATTTTTAGCATAGAAATTGGGAATTTTCAGTGCCACTTTCTTTTGGTAAGATTCCTATCTCTTTGGACCCACAGAATGCCTGGGTAAATCCATGGTAGCCCAGTGGTAAAGCACTCGCCTAATGCGTGGTCGGTGTGAGATCGATCCCCATCAGTGGACCCATTGGGCTATTTCTCATTCCAGTCAGTGCTCCACAACTGGTATAACAAAATCTGGTATGTTCTATCCTGTCTGTGGGATGCTGTTGTAGGAGAGAGTGGTAAAGTGTTCACTTGATGTGCGGTTGGTCTGGGATCGATCCCTGTCAGTGGACCCATTGGACTATTTCTCATTCCAGTCAGTGCTCCACAACTGGTATAACAGTCTGGTATGTTCCGTCCTGTCCGTGGGATGCTGTTCTAGGAAAGAGTGGTAAAGTGTTAGCTTGATGCGTGGTTGGTCAGGGATCGATCCCTGTCAGTGGACCCATTGGGGTATTTCTCGTTCCAGCCAGTGCACCATGACTGGTATATCAAAGGCCATGGTATGTACTACACTGTCTGTGGGATGGTGCATATAAAAGATCTCTTGCTGCTGTGGCGGCCACAGATTTCCACTCTCATTATCTGTGTGGTCCTTAACCACTACGACTTATGACCATAATTAAAAGGTTTTGAGGGCATCGCTAAATAAAACTTTCCTTTCTTCTTTTTTCTCCAGATGACCGCGATTCTGACACAACCCTTTGATGTGATCAAAACTCACAGACAGATAGAACTGGGAGAAATAATGACGCATGCACGTAAGTTTATTCATGTTGTAGAAATAAAACTTTTCACAATTGATCATGGGTTACCTGAGAAATAATGACACCTGCATGTAAGGTTTATTTATGTGTTATGTGCTGTCCTGTCTGAAAAACTGCAGCAGGTATTCTTTGAACACTTAATTTGTTCTCAAATGTCATGGTATGTTTTGTTTTGTTTTGAGATATTTTATTCATCAAAAAAGAATCAAAAGTGCTCTCCTAAACAAGATGGACATCCTAAACAAGATGAATATCAGACAATATTCATAATCATATATATATCTAAAGCGTAATAACAATGTCTAATGGCATAAAATATTTAACATAATTAATATTTTTTAATATATAGTAATAAGAGGTACAGAGTAGATAGAATAGAAATGGGATAGTCGAGAAAAATATAGTAATTATCCTATTGTTGGAGCTAACCTTATATGGGGCAGTAAGATCAGAATAAGTTAATTCAACTCGAATCTCTTACTTTCAGCTGTATATTTATGTACTGCCTTAAAAATTAATTTGTTTTCTTCACGCTGGTAGGTTTATTGACCCGGATAGTAGTAGATCAATGTTTAAGATATCAAGGTAATTCCGTAACGATGCAAATAAATCATATCTTTGTCTGATGAACAGAGGGCAGAAATAAAAATAATGAAAATTATCTTCACAGTTATCTCCACATGCACAACTTGGGTTATCAGAAAGATGGCTTAAAAATAAATGATAGTTTAAGTTACTAGCATAGTTACGAAGCTGACAATGGATAATGTTACATTTACGATTTCCATAAAGATAGAGAGTAGATGAAGGATTGGGATTTCCCTTTTTTATTAATTTTTAATGGTTCATTTTGAGTTAAATTGTCAAGATCATTCCATAACTCCAAAATATTAGGAATAAAGCTGTTTTTATATGAATATATGGTCATGGTATGTGCTGTCCTGTCCTGTCTGAGAAAGTAGGAATGATCCCTTGCTGCTAATGAAAACCCACCGAAGGTATTATCGGCAGACTGTTATCAATTGGTGTTGTTACAGAAAATAGGGGCGGGATGTAGCCTAGTGGTCAAATGCATGCCTGATGCGTGGTCAGTCTAGGATCGATGCCCGTCGGCGGGCCCATTGGGATATTTTGCGCTCCAGACAGTGCACCACGACTGGTATATCAAAGGCTGTGGTATGTACTATCCTGTCTGTGGGATGGTGCATGTAAAAGATCCCTTGCTACTAATGGAAAAATGTAGCGGGTTTCTTATCTATGACTGTCTCATCTACCAATGTCTTGTTTCTCTTACACAGGGAATAAGGAAATCACGTCAACTTGGGTGTTGATGAAAAACCTGTACGAGGTTCATGGAGTAAAGGCGCTGTATACAGGTACGGTCGTAGAATCTTAACCTCTAGTTTACTGGATTAACTTTTGACAAAAACCACATTGAGTGGGTACAAGTTTATAATTTTTACTCACATATATTCACGTAAATGTTTTATAAATACATAAAATAAAGTTCATATTTGAATCGGTAAGTATTATTTTCGTGTAATTTTCTAATTTTTGTTATTTTAGATCAGTTATTGGTGATTAAAATTAGGCAAAAAATCGAAAAAGTCGTGTTTACTTGCGGGCATTTTTGGCCAGTTGTCCAGTATTTATGTCCATTATTCCCAATAACAGTGGCTTTCTGACCAGAATATTTTTTAAAAACGAACTATGATTCATATCCCAATATATGGTAATTTTCGTTGTTGGTAAAACTATTAAATTTATTATCAAATTAGCTACCACAATCAGCTATCGATCCCTGAAAATGACCGCGACATGCCGCCATTGTTGTCAAGCGAAAATACTTGCCGAAAACCACTGTTTGAATTCAAAATTTCAAGCCATTTTATAGTGAAAAATCCGGTGAGTTTCATGTGCAAAACGGCGGGAACTATGAATTGGGGAATACACTGAATACAGTGTACAATATGTCGACTGGCGTGACGTCGGGCAAGATATCTGGCCTGCAGTAGTCAGAAGGTTAAAGTATTAACTGGTTCATTTACTGCAGGACTTCTAGATTATGGTAGCCCCACTCCCATGGCTATGAATATTCAGTGTTGGACTAGTAAATAACTACTATCGCCATGCCCGACGTCTAGTGAAAATATTTTGTCAAATGTTGCAGTTAAGTCTATTTTGTAAATATGAATATTCTGCCCACACCCTCAACCCCCAATGTTGGTGTTTTTAAGCTCTATCTCCGTCTTTAGGTGACATATCCGATTATTACTATTATTTAGTAAGATTTTATCATTTATTATCTTAAGTTAAGTAGGGATAGTGAATTTTTAATCGTGGCTAGTACATTTTAAAAATCACTGATCTCATGGCTAGTGGATTTTATAAAAATTTGAGAAGCCCTGTTATTTACTTAAGTATAAAAGCACCCACAATGCAGCATGACAGCTCACATAACGTGTTATATAAAGTAGAGTCTGTCTAAACTGACGTGGTATGTGCTATCCTGTCTGTGGGATGGTGCATATAAAAGATCCCTTGCTACTAATGAAAAAATGTAGCGGGTTTCGTCTCTAAGACTATATGTCACAATTACTATTTGTTTGACATCCAATAACTGATGATTAATAAATGAATATGCTCTAGTGGTTTTCTTAAACAAAACAAACTTTTAACTGTCTAAAGCGGATTCAGGGGGAGGGAGGGCAGTTGAAATGCACCAGTATACACAGAGTGCTGAAATAGACAGATGTAGCCCAAGCTATTGTCACTGGACGGGACTTTGAGATCAGGCAGGTTGACACAAGAGTCCACTGTATCTATAGGTGCTCTTCCCCAGATCCGGTCAATCCTCTTGCCCCTCTCTGTCTCTCCTCTTCTCCCTCTATCTCTCTCCTCTTCTCCCTCTATCTCTCTCCTCTTCTCCCTCTATCTCTCTCCTCTTCTCCCCTCTACTCTTTCCCCTTTATCCCTCTTCTCTTCTCCCTCTATCTCTCCTGTTTTTCCCTTCTATCCCTCTCCTGTTTTTCCCTCTATCCCTCTCTTTTCCCTTCTATCCCTCTCCTGTCCTGTTGTCCCCTCTGTCCCTCTCCTCTTCTCCCTCTATCTCTCTCCTCTTCTCCCTCTATCTCTCTCATCTTCTCCCCTCTATCTCTCTCCTCTTCTTCCTCTATCTCCTCCTCTTCTCTCTCTATCTCTCCTCTTCTCCCCTCTATCTCTCTCCTCTTCTCCCTCTGTCTCTCTCCTTTTCTCCCTCTTTCTCTCTTCTCCCCTCTATCTCTCTCCTCTTCTCCCCTCTATCCCTCTCCTCTTCTTCCTCTATCTCTCTCCTCTTCTCCCTCAATCTCTCTCCTCTTCTCCCCTCTACAATGTATCTCTCCTCTTTTCTCTTCCCTCTTCTTCCCTCTCTATCTGTCTCTCTCTTCTCTACCCCTCTCTATCTCTTTCCTCTTCTCCCCTCTATCTCTCTCCTCTCTTCCATCTATATCTCTCCTTTCTATCTGTCTCCTCATCTCCCCCTCCCTCTTGTAATCTTTATCACAATGTGGATACCTCAGTAGTAGCAGACTCGCTTTAGAACAAATTAAAATCACAGATTTCATTTCTCTTTTCGCAGGACTTCTTCCGAGAATTGCCAAGGTTGCCCCAGCGTGTGCCATCATGATCAGTTCATACGAGTACTTCAAGAAGTTCTTTCGCAATTTGAATGAGAGCAAACAAGCCCAATCTGAGCCCAAGCGTCTGGATTCGTGACTGTGAACGAAAATCATAACAACTGTGTTTGAACCAAAGATTAACACTTGTAATATGATTTTCAAGTCGGAGGTCTACATGAAAACCAATAGTTTTGTTTAGTTAAAGAAAGACACTATTTTAAAGTGACAGTCCCTAGTTTTTAAACACTATGACATATTTGTCACTAACAGAGCTGTTTTTGATAGTTGAAATTGAATATTGATTAGATTTTATTGATTAGATAATCCATTGCCGTACTTCTGAAGTGTTTTTGGTCATCCTGGTGTTTCTAATACCACGAAATGCATTTAAAAAATATATATATACCTGTGAGAAGTAACGGTTATGGAGACAATTAAGCTCCAGTCTATTTTTGAAGGGTATTTCCCTGTTTCAATGTCACAGACTCTTGTTTTAGTATATTGTAACTTTATCCAAGTGGGTAACACATTTATAAAGTTAAACAAACTTAGTGTCCAGTTTCACTGGTTGAAACTAGAGTCTGTGACGTTAAATGATCAGTCATCAAATGGCTTTGTTTGTTTTAATCTCGTAACTTGGAGAGAAGACCTTTAATTTGTTTTATATGCAACACTATAGTACATGTGCATGTTGAAGTCCAGAAACAGTCGTATAGATAACAGTATTTTTAGCTATACAATCTCACTTGGATTGGGTTTTAAAAAAGCTTGTGAAACAACGAAAGTTGTGCTTAGTTGATATTGTTTTAATCAGACGTTATTTAGTAGTAAGTTTGCCACATTGTTAACAATGTGGGGTGTGAGTTAGCTCAGTAGGTTTAGTGCTCGCTTGAGATGCTTGCCTCACAGGATCGATCTACCTCGGTGGATCCATTAAGCTGATTTGGGTTTTTCTTGTTCCAGTCAGTGCACTACAGCTAGTCAAAGCCCATGGTATGTGCTTTCGTGTCTGTGGGAAAGTGCATATAAAAGATCCCTTTCTGCATTGGGAAAAATGTAACGGGTTTCCTCTGATGACTACTTGTCAGAATTATCAAATGTTTGACATCCAATAACCGATGATTAATTAATCAGCGTGCTCTAATGGTGTTGTTAAACAAAACAAACTTTAAAATTTTGTTAACAATGTGTAAGTACCAGGGTTGTGAAAAGCTGTTCAAGAAATACTATAAATCATAAAATATTAGAGATCTTAAATTTTAGTGAAATCCAAACGTGACATATTAGGCACACAAAAAAAATGTCCTGTCTCAGACCAAAGTTTCAGAATTGATGCGGTGATGCAGCTTTTTTTTTTTTTAAAGCATGGATTGCACAGAAAATGTGGGTATATTTGATACCGAAATAAGGGGCATATTTAAATTGCAATCAGAATGCACGTCCTAGTTCATGCACAGTGACATTTTGGATACTGAAAGAAAAATATGACCTCAAGTTGTAAGACCACCTGAAATAATCCTTTTGATCAATTTTGATGTTATGCAACGTGCAGACAACTTAACACTGGTAAACATTTTTGCAATAATTTACATGCAAACTAACTATTGTTTGCTATTCTTTTTATTTAATCTACAGGGTTCAAGCTAGGCTAGAAAAACTTCTAAGGGGAAAAAAGCCAGAATCATTGTGATTTTTTTTGGATTTTTTTAAAAGAAGGCGACTTAGAACTTCGCCATGGATGAAAAATTATGCGACGGTTAGTATGAAAGGGCGATTATTTATTTCACCCACGCCACCCCCTTGCCTGATCTTTGATCTATAACATGAAATAAATTGTTTTGTGCTCATCTAATCACTGACAAAACGTTTTAATCACGCAAGCATTTTTCGGAACAATCTGTTGTGTGTATCTTTAAATTTTGCGTCATGAAATATTAGCGTCTTGTATGCATGGCCTTGCTAAATTTGCTAAAATATTTTGCTCGCTAACATTTCCTGAAGTACGGGATTGTTTCCCTGTTGGTAATTCTTCGTGAAAGAGGTGGGGGGAGTCTGATGATATAACCACAGCGCCATCAAGGCCGGTTTACTGTAACTTTGGTTTTAAATAATTGTGTAGACAGGTAACCCAGTTGAATTATAGTGTCTCGACTCCACCATAGAGGTTGTGGCAATTGGACACTAAAACCTTGTCAAATAAAAAAGTATAAAAAATCTAACCAATAAACTAAAGAAAGAGTACAGATCAATCTAATTAAAATTAGCTCCACTATTACATGTGGATCTAACGGCAGCCTGTTGGAGCTCATGTCCAGTTGACTTTTCATTCGACAAATCACAACCTTACTTGTAAAATCATGCCAGTGATATGAAAAGAATTTGAAAACATTCGGAATTATGCCAAGGGGATACAAAATGATTCGGGTGAATTATGAAGTATATCGGAAACTAATTGCAATATAAAATTTGTTTAAAGACACAAAAAAAACCTGTGATGGTATAGCCATAAATCTGTTTATACTAGTATACAATCCAGAGTTTATTTCTACACTTTTCCCCCTGTTTTGTTATGTTGAAATAGACCAACAAGTTCACCTATTGCATAAATAGTCTCGCCCGATATTTTTAGAATTTGTATGCACCCGAATAACGCTATAAAAGGCGAAGTGTAATTGGTTGATATTAAAATTGTTATTTATAGATGAAATGTCACCTGGACATGGGGAGTCCACGCAATGCTGTTAGATCTACTGGTAGACCCAGTAGAGCTAATTTTAATCAGATTGAATACAGATGATAAACAAAGTGAATTGTACAGGACCATTTATGAATGTAAATTATGTTTCAGTTTGGTTGGGTTTACTTTTACAAATAGTTAAAAAAAACCTTTTGTTTTGTTTAATGGGATGGAGCATATAAGAGATTATTTGATACTAATGGAAAAATGTAGCAGGTTTCCTCTCTAAGACTCCATGTCACAATTACCAAATGATTGACATCCAATAGCCAATGATTAATAAATCAATGTGCTCTAGTGGTGTCGTTAAACAAAATAAACTTTAAACTCTAACACTCTATCAGTCTATGTCATAATTACCAAAAGTTTGACATCCAATAGCCACCGATTAATAAATCAATGTGCTCTAGTGGTGCTATTAAAGAAAACAAAACTGTTTTCATCATTTAACGGAGGGGTGAGAGAATTTCTCCAGAATTATGATTTAATTTTATTCTTTAGGGATGAAAACAACCTTCCCTGTACCCACCCATTTGTAGATATGCTCCATGGTGATTTGTGTCAAATTGGGGTGTCACGATACACCACGATACTACCGATGTCGATTCCTAGTTTGACTATGTATATATTCCTATTTTAATTTCCTATTGGTTTTCCAACACCAACTGAGATGCACTTCTTGACAAGTTATTTACGTCAAGGACAGACCGAAGTGGAGAGAGAATATTATATTATGTATCCTGATACGTATCGTGGATTATGTGTATCGTGACGTCCCTAGTGTAAAACCATGCAGTAAAAATCAAACAAGACTTGCTTTGAATGCACAATCGTCGTCTGCTTCACATACCTGGACCAGCTCCAGCTGCTTGTATGCCAGTGCACCAACTAAACAATACTGTCATGTTCTGGGTAGATTATCATGGTTCAGTCCCAGGACAGCTCCAGCTGCTTGTAGGCCAGTGCACCAAGTAAACAATACTGTCATGTTCTGGGTAGATTATCATGGTTCAGTCCCAGGACAGCTCCAGCTGCTTGTAGGCCAGTGCACCAAGTAAACAATACTGTCATGTTCTGGGTAGATTATCATGGTTCAGTCCCAGGACAGCTCCAGCTGCTTGTAGGCCAGTGCACCAACTAAACAATACTGTCATGTTCTGGGTAGATTATCATGGTTCAGTCCCAGGACAGCTCCAGCTGCTTGTAGGCCAGTGCACCAACTAAACAATACTGTCATGTTCTGGGTAGATTATCATGGTTCAGTCCCAGGACAGATAGCTTTTAACGTAACTGGGCCCAATTTCACCAAGCATTGTAAACCTAGTTTTGTACATAGACATAAATATAAGACTAAACCACAGTTCTTGTTACTATTATTATAGTACAACAAATATAGTTAGAAATACACATCATTTCATTTTCTTTTGTCCTTAAAATACTTCATTTTCCGTAATGATGTAATTTTATATGTGGTATACATGTAGATGCCACACACTTGTAAATGTATGTCTGGTGTAACTGCTAATTGCAGACGTAAACTTACGATGTTTTGTGAAATTGCCTCCAGGTCACTAGGGTCTCCACAAGTTAATGTTAGGTGCTGTTTATGGAGGGGGAAGGGGGAAGTGTTTTTAACAATTGTATAGAGAAATATATTTAAGCAAATTTCTCCACAACTACCAGACCATTTGCAAATAAATTTGGTGCAAAGCTTCCTTGACCCATGGAGAATTTTTTTTTTTAATTTTATCATCCTGACCTCTCAAGAAAAAACGGTGTTAGGCTCTCGATTAATCTTGTACGTATCTTCTTTGTTTTTGGTATGGTCGACAATTTACTCAGGTGGCCTGTTGAGCCCATTGCCTTTGTTTCATTTTGTTACGTTGATGCAATTTTTATTGGTGCATGATTTTATCCTATGTGTTGCAGTTGTGTACTTTGAAGTGAGTGATATTATAGATTATTTTATCCATATGCTTACTAATGAGAGGATAAGGGATGAATGCAGTAGCTTTAGTATTGTTCAGCTGACATCAGCCATTGGCGTCTTAAATGCTATTAAATATTCAAATCCATGTATATACACAGATGAACACAATTTTGGTCAAACTCACATTTCGTTTGTTTTTGTTTATTTTAATTGTTATTTTTATTGCATTTTTATTGGCTGGATAAACTAGTACAGAATTAATGACGCATAAAAAATGTTAATCTAAATTAAAAAAAAAAAAAAAATTATGACAAGAGATGTACATATATATTATTATATGAGAGCAGTGCCCTATGAAATTTATGAAACATGAATTATTTTATTCCCCGAGTGAGATAATGGGATATAAAACCATTCTTAAATGAGTTCCATAAATTTTGTGTAGCATTTATATAAATGTGGTAATTTATTTGTTACATGTATTAACAAACTGTGTAATCACTTCACGGTCGAATGTTGACAACATTCAATAAGGCCAGTTTCAAAGATGCTGAATAATGTCAATTTCACAAACCATAACTACCGCAAGCTGGCAGCTGCCACACAGACTAGTGATGTCATAAATGTGCCATAACAGTATTCAGTGTATCATTATGATCCATGCCTTAAAGATAGTGTGATAAAATACAATATTTATATTACCATATATGTGGGTTGTAATGAGAAATGTTTAATTTTAGAAGAAGTGACAGAATTGTAATGTAGTATATGTATGGAACAGAGGGGATTCGAACCATGGACCATCAGTATGAATGTCCAGTGTTCTACCAATGGAGTTAATAGGATATTCCCCTATTTCTGGAGTCCATGGTTCGAATATATATATATATATATATATATAATATATATGAAGAGAATACTACGTGAGTGGCTGTTAGATACTATTTATCTCACGAGTTATTTTAAAAGGTATCTTAACGAGCAAATGTGAGTTGGGTACATTTTTAAATGAGTTCCAAGATAAATGGTATCTAACAGACACGAATGTATTATTCTATTTCTTACATATCCTCAAAAACCAAGTTTTAACATCTCTTTTGACTAAAAGATATTTACAACCCTTTGCACTTGTAGCTGACTTATGCGTCACAGTGTAATCCATTTCCATTGTGTTGTTTTTCATTGGATATATGGCATTGGTGACATGGTCATCACCTAGGAGCAGCCAGTCATATGTCTTGAAATTGTATGTGTGTAAACAATGTATGTGTTATAATAATGCATGGTGTTCTCACCATTGGGTGTGTAAGAAATAGTTATTACCAGTGTGTTTTGGTATCGTCAATATGATATATTATGAATTAAAAGTGTACCGGTAATACATTATTTTTATTCCCAATATATGATATTTATGATACCTAAACAAACATGGTCAATAATCTCTTTATCATATAATCTCAAGCTTAATACATATTTTTGTTAACTGCATATGCAACTTTGATTCCAGTCAGCCATTATGCGATATTCAAATGACATAAGAATATGTGACTTGGGGCCTTTCTGAATGGGAATTACGTCAAACTTGAATGATGTCATTTTGGATATCCTTACATAAAAAATAAACTAGTGCTTAACGTTTTTTTGTTTTCTGAATGCTGGGTAGCTTTTAGTGTAAAGTTGCTGTTGAAATGTTTTTGTTTGATGACTATGAATGTATACATCAATTATAGAGTGTCACCGTAGTACCTTTGCTTAAATGTCAATAAATGTAATGCAGTGACCTCTATTAATTTATATCTAATTGGCAAAGTTATCAAATTCTGAAAATATGTGATCTGAAAAATATCACACTTTAATTACACTGCTAGCTATTATATGATGAATATAAATATCTACAACTGTGTTTGTCATATGTTTAACCATATGTCCGACGCCATATAACCATAAATAAAATGTGTTAAGTGCGTCGTTAAATAAAACATTTCCTTTCTTCCTGGTATTCAACTCATTTGTATACTTGTATATAGAAAGCTTTTATGAATAAAAAGTTAAAATTTTAGTCTCTTTTTTTATTCTTACTCAGTAGAACCATTCTCTTGATTGGATTTTTCCCTATCCCAAGCATTACTTCATGACTGACATATATATATATATCAAAGGCTGTGGTATGTGATGTTCTGTCTGTGAGCAAAATCATATAAAAGATCCCTTGCTGCCAATGGAAAAATGAGTTTATAAGTTTCCCTCCCCTCCACTTTGACATTTAAAAAACAACAAAAACATTTTAAATGATTTTTTTTAATGATTTACAATGAATCACTAAAAGACATGAGAAGCACCAGTTTTAAGATTGTATTTTTATTCTCTGTAACTCATCTCTCTATCTCTCCCTCCCATTCTCTGTCTCTCTTTCGCTCTTTGTCTCACTCTCTCTCTCTACGATTGTGTATTAATACATATACAGTGAAACCTCTTCAAACCGGACCCTCTGTAAACAGGAATTCCCTCAAATCTGGACATTTTTCACGGTCCTTTTTTAAAAATCAGTAAAGAACGTAACCTCTCTAAACCGAATACCTCTTAAAACCGGACATTTTATTTGGTCCCTAGGGTGTCCGGTTTAGAGGGGTTTCACTGTATATATATATATGTAGGGGCGGGATGTAGCCCAGTGGTAAATGTGGTCGGTAAGAGATCAATCCCCGTCTGTAGCCCATTGGGTTATTTCTCGCTCCAGCCAATGCACCACGACTGGTATATCAAAGGCTGTGGTATGTGCTATCCTTTCTGTGGGATGGTGCATATAAAAGAGCCCTTGTTACTAATGAAAAATGTAGCAGGTTTCTTCTATAAGACTGTTGCAATTACCGAATGTTTGACATCCAGTAGCTGATGATTCATAAATCAATGTGCTCTAGTGGTGGGGTCTGGAGAGAATTAAAATTTAAATAATGTTTTTCAATCATGACTTACATTTGTATAATTGGAAATAGTTTGGTCTAATTTTTGCCGTATTGGTGATCCATTATGATATATGGATAGATTTTCAAGGAATTTTAAAATAGATTTGCAGTGTTTCCCAAGGCAGGGCAGATTATGCTTTAGGTAAGGGGGTCCATGCAACTCTGAAACCCCCCATAATCCGCCCCTGCAAGGACTAGACACCAGTCTGCCAGGAGAGGCAAGTGATCAATCACTCCAATGGAAAGTTTTAGGAGTGACAAACTGATCACCATCCTGCAATAAGATCTTAATACATTTTATTTAAAAGTCATGGGCAGGATTTATAAAGTCTGGTGAGATTTAAAAAGTCATGGGTAGGATTTATAAAGTCATGAGTAGGATTTAAAAAGTCATGGGCAGGAATTAAAAAGTCATGGGTAGGATTTAAAAATTCATGGTCGGGATTTAAAATGTCTGGTGGGATTTAAAATTCATAGGTGGGATTTAAAAAGTCATGGGCGGGATGTAAAAAGTCATGGGCGGGATTTAAAACGTCAGGTGGGATTTAAAAAGTCATGGGCGGGATGTAAAAAGTCATGGTCGCGATTTAGCTCAAGTCGGTTGAGTGCTCGCTTGAGATGCTTGCATTGCAGGATCGAACCACCTCGATGGATTCATTCAAATGATGGGTTTTTTCTCGTTCCAACCAGTGCACCACAACTGGTCAAAAGTCATGGAATGTGCTTTCCTGTACATGGGAAAGTCGTATAAAAGATCCCTTTGCTGCATTAAGACAAATGTAACAGGTTTCCTCTGATGACTACGAGTCAGAAATGCCAAATGTTTGACCGATTATTAATTAAACAATGTGCTCAAGTGGTGTCATTAAAAAAAAAAAAAAAGGAAAAAGTCATGCGATTGCTCACTTGGCACTATTTCAAGAAAACCATATTCAGTTTGTCTTGATTTTATGTATAACAAAGACTATACCTGTAATCTACCTCTGCATGACGTAGCCCAGTGGTAAAGCACTTGCTTGATGCGCGGTCGGTCTTGGATCGATCCCCATCCATATCCTCAGTAGGCTACTTCTCGCTCTAGCCAGTGCACTAGGACTGCTATATGAAAGGCCGTGGTATGTGCTATCTTGTTTGTGGGATAGTGCATATAAAAGATCCCTTGCTACTAATGGAAAAATGTACTGGCTTTCCTTTCTAAGACTATACGTAAAAATTACCAAATGTTTGACATCCAACAACCGATGATTAATAAATCAATGTGATGTAGTGGTGTCGTTAAATAAAACAAACTTCTTTTTTTAACTATAACTTTCAGGGCTAGTTCATGCACTTGTGCCCACTTCAAATTTTAAAAACAATTGGCAAATTTATTTTAATTTGGCGAATACATTTTATGTAATAAGTGATATTTTATTACCCCAGTGGTCACTCATAACAGGGAAAATATTTTCCATATTTTCTCAGTGAGAAATATTCTGCATTGGTTTAACGAACAATATTATTGTACAATTTGACGCTTACAAACCAATGACTTTGTCGGTACTAAATATGACGTCATTACGATTTAACAAACTCAAAATGACGTCATGTAGTTTAAAGAGTTTGCCTTTACGGGTCTCTGTTTTTGGTGTTAAATTAATGACAAAATGTCATTTTAATGCAATTCATTATAGATATTGAAGCAGAATAAAGAGAACTTGTGTGTTTTTTAAATTATCTATGAACGTGATTAAATTACAACGTTATAGTAATTCTCAGAACAGTGCGTCTTTAGTAGTTTACATCATTTCTATACAGGTTGGCCTTCGTGCATGTGCGTGGAAAATAAAGGTTTTTAGAAGAAAAAAATAGCGGAGGTAATAAATAGAATAACAAACTCGGTTCCAGTTATTATCAAAGCTAAAGCTAAAGCTCGTGACAAGTGAAAATTATTTCACTCGGGACATAAATTTGATAATAACTGGTAAGTCGTGTATTATCGTCTATGTATTACGAAATAACTGGGTGTTTGTATTTATTGACTTAGCCCTGAATTGTCCTAACTTCCACTTTCCATTAACACGGTTCTGTGCCTAACTTCCACTTTCCATTAACACGGTTCTGTGCCTAACTTCCACTTTCCATTAACACGGTTCTGTGCACAGAAATGTGCTACCGTGCATTTCCACAAGCCAATTTCTATTTGACATTGAAGTGACCGTTTAAGCCACTAGTAAGTATTTTCCATTATTACATCATACACTAAAAATGTTTCATCAATCAATCTTTATTTCAGTGCACTGAATGCCTACAAATGGATTTGCGTTAATGGAAAGTGGAGCCTAAAGGCTAGACATATTGGACCAAATTTACGACAAAACCGATTTTATCTTAAGCGCAGGTGTTTAAGCATTGTAAATATATGTACATGTAGTGACATGTGTTTAAGTAAAAAACAGGCTTCGTAAATTCGACCCATATGATTCACACACTTACCACTCGAGTTTATAAACAAATATTCACCGTTACTCACTGACAAGCAATCCCATGTGTTCACTAGAGCTGTGCGGTATTGAAATTTCAGGTTCGTATCAGTATCGGTATTTTGGAGGTGATTTACCTCGGTATTGGTACAGTATTCGGTATAGATACAATACCAAACGGTATTTTTAATATACTCTGCTTTAAATGCATGCTCAAGTTAGACTTATCCACTAAATAAAATTAAATTCCATACACAAGGCCCTCATATCTCTGTCTGTGTGTGTGTGTGTGTGTGTGTGTGTGTGTGTGTGTGTGTGTGTGTGTGTGTGTGTGTGTGTCTCTCTGTCTCTCTCTCTCTCAACTTTTTGCGTTTGTCAGATATATTGTTAGTGCTTTACTAAATGGCGAATAACATTTTTCAATACCAAAATTTTGGTAACTTGAGATTTACTCAGAATGGTAGATCAGTACTGACATGATACCGATACTGAACAGTATATATATATATATATATATATACGGTATACCGCCCAGCTCTAGTGTTCACTCAATCATTTTGTGTTTTCACACACAAACATGACATCCAGCTTTTTTGTGTAAATTGTAAAAAAAAAAAAAAAAACAAAACAAATGTTTTATTTAACGATGCACTAAACTAATTTTTTATTTACGGTTATATGGCATTAGACGTATGGTTAAGGACCACACAGATATTGAGAGAGGAAACCCACTGTCGCCACTTCATGAGCTACTCTTTTTCGATTAGCAGCAAGGGATCTTTTATATACACCACCCCACAGACAGGGTAGTACATACCATGGCCTTTGATAAACGAGTCGTGGTGCACTGGCTGGAACGAGAAATAGCCCAATGGGCCCACCGACGGGGATCGATCCCAAACCAACTGCACATCGAGCGAGCACTGTACCACTGGGCTACATCCCCCCCCACCCCCTTGTAAAAGAAGTCATAATCAGACTACATGTAAGCCTTTAATTGGGATGAAAAATAACAGAAATGTATTTACATCTGTGCACTAAATTAAAAAAACGTAAATATAAATTTCAAGCACTTGAAAAAGACAAAAATTCAAGTACTTTTAAACGATAAAATCCATATTTACAAAACTTAAGCACCATTTTAAATCAGTGTTTATGCCAGAAATGTTTTTTTTTTGGGTATGGCACTATGGAACTGAATGCAACCATAGTCAAAAGGGGGTATGGGGGGGGGAAGACCTCCCCCAGAAAGAAAAAGGGTTAAGTTTAGGGTTAGGGTTAAGAAAACCTGCAAAATATTTGGGTATGGCGCCATACCCATTTTTACCCTCTGGCAGAAACCCTGATTTTGTAATTCAGGAACATTTCAAGATGCATGCAAATATTTGGCAGACAAACATACACGTAGTTCTAGTGAATGGCAAAACAAAGAGAGACCTAATTAATATGCAGCAGGATTCGAAATAGCGGCCACGTGTGAAAAGCAGTTTATTTTTCAGACGTAGCTGGTGAAATAGAAATTCACCGGTTCGAAATAGCGACCACGTGTGAAAAGCAGTCCATTTTTTAGACGTAGCTGGTGAAATAGAAAGTCACCTACTAAGTCTACCCCAGTATCACAGACCATTTTTCAAGAGACAGTTAATAGTTTGTTTTGTTTAACAGCACCACTAGAGCACATTGATTTATTAATCATCAGCTACTGGATGTCAAACATTTGGTAATTTTGACATAGTCTTAAAAAGGTAACACACTACATTTTTCCATTAGTAGCAAGGGGTCTTTTATATGCACCATCCTACAAACAGGATAGCACATACCTTTGATATACCAGTTGTGGTGCACTGGCTAGAGCGAGAAATGCCTAATGGGGATATGGACAGGGATAATTTTGACATATAGTCTTAGAAAGCAAACCTGCCACATTTTTCCATTAGGTTAGGTCATAGGGTTTTATGTACACATTCAGAACAAGCTGTTGTAGTGCATGCCTGTCATAGGCACAGGTGCCAGCCTCAGACAGCTCCTCTATTCAGAACAGGAAAAGGGTTGGGGAGGGTGGGAGAGATTTTTCCATTAGTAGCAAGGGATCTTTTATATGTCCCAATAATACAGACAGAAAGTGCATACCACGGCGTTTGATATACCAGACATGGTGTTAAGAGACAGATAATGTCATGTTATTTAGCTTGTGAATCTGTTCTATTTTAGGGTGAAATGTAGCCCAGTGATAAAACACTCGCTTGATTGACGGTCAGTTTGGGATCAATCCCCATTGGGTTATTTCTCATTCCAGCTAGTGCACCACAAATGGTATATCAAAGGCAGTGGTATGTGCTGTCCCATCTGTGTGTCCCATATAAAAGATCCCATGCTACTAATACTAGTAATAGAAAAATGTAGGGGTTTCCTCTCTACGACTGTGAAAATTACCAATGTTTGACATTTTGACCTGATGATCAATAAATCAATGTGCTCTAGTGGTGTCATTAAACAAAACAAACTGTTCTATTTTAATTCCATAATGATCTAAAAATATATCTTGGAGAACCTCAACAGGGCTCTCACTGTAAAAAAAAATTGGTTTAGCCAATTATGAAATATGTAGAGAATTTCTTTGAAAATTATTACAATGTCGTCAATCTAAGAAATATTTTATTAGCCAAAGACTAAAAGTTGTAGCCACTTTGTATAAAAAATTAGCAATTGGCTAATTTAGCAATGCACAGAGTGAGCCCTGACTCATTTTCTGTACACTAAACTAAAAATTCCACTCATTCCATGTGGTCTTATTTCCAGCAGCCATAGTTTTTCATACAGCAGGCCACATTTTTTTTGACCTGCTATTTAAAATATTTAAAACAGCAGGCCATATTTTTTAGGAACTGCTATTTAAAATATTTAAAACAGCAGGCCATTTTTTTTTTTACCTGCTAATTAAAATACCGGTATTTAAAACGGCTCGCCATATTTTTTTGGAACTGCTATTTAAAATATTTAAAACAGCAAGCCATATTTGTTTTGACCTGCAATTTAAAATATTTTGTAAAAACCAGGCCATATTTTATTTCCTATTTCGAGCCCTGTGCAGACAATTGGAATTCACAACAAAACAAAAATCTTAACAGTAAAATGAACAACAGAATGACATGTCAACATCTTCACAAAGTTCACGAATACTTTTATAGCTGACTAAACATCATGATTTACAGTGCGGATTGTTCTTACACCAAGCCCTACAATAACGGCTATGAAACCTCTTTTTCAGTTTTTATAACTTTAGCTAAATCCGTTTTCTCCCTTTCTTTATGTTTGTCCTTCGCGGTTTTCTCCTTGGCAACCTTTCCGCCAGCTCGTGGGACTGGCTGTATGTGAAACATTTCGTCAAACGCCGGCACAGGCTGCACCTGAGAGCCCATTGATGTCCACACGTAACACAGGCTGTGGTCGGATGTCACGGTGTGATATGGAGCGTGGTAGGCTCGGAAATAATCCGATGGAGCGTGACATACGAACTCCATGAAGTCCAGTTTGCGCGGAAGATCTTCTTCAGGACCTAAAAATAAACCAGGAAACAAATGTCTGTGACGTTGAAACGGGGAAATTTCTGCTTAAAAACAGACCAGGGCTCATCGCCATTCGACCTGAGCAAGATAAAGCCCATATCTTAAGACAGTAACCAGTTATTCCCTATCTATCTATGAACTGTGAAGTGCAAGTTCAGTACTTATAGGATTATTAACCTTCAGACTATTGGATTAACTTTTGACGAAAACCACGTTGAGTGGGTACAAGTTTATAACTTTTACTCACATATATGCACCTAATTTTCTTAAATAAATACATAAAATAAAGTTCATGTTGAATTAGTAAGTATCATTTTCGTGTTGTTTTTTTTAATGATATTTTAGATCAGTCTTTTTCTTCTTCTTTTCATTCGATTGTTGACTACACATCGAGGCCAGCAGTGAAAGAAAGAAAAGAAATGTTTTATTTAACGACGCACTCAACACATTTTATTTACGGTTATATGACGTCAAACATATGGTTAAGGACCACACAGTAAAGTTTGTTTTATTTAACGACGCCGCTAGAGCACATTGATTTTTTTATCTTATCATCGGCTATTGGACGTCAAACATATGGTCATTCTGACACTGTTTTTAGAGGAAACCCGCTGTCGCCACATAGGCTACTCTTTTTACGACAGGCAGCAAGGGATCTTTTATTTGCGCTTCCCACAGGCAGGATAGCACAAACCATGGCCTTTGTTGAATCAGTTATGGATCACTGGTCGGTGCAAGTGGTTTACACCTACCCATTGAGCCTTGCGGAGCACTCACTCAGGGTTTGGAGTCGGTATCTCGATTAAAAATCCCATGCCTCGACTGGGATCCGAACCCAGTACCTACCAGCCTGTAGACCGATGGCCTGCCACGACGCCACCGAGGCCGGTCAAGGACCACACAGATAATGAGAGAGAAAACCTGCTGTCACCACGTCATGGGCCACTCTTTTCAATTAGCAGCAAGGGATCTTTTATATGCACCATCCCACAGACAGGACAGCATATACCACAGCCTTTGATATACCAGTTGTGGTGCACTGGCTGGAACGAGAAATAGCCCAATGGGCCCACCGATGGGGATCGATCCCAGACCAACCGCGCATTGAGCGAGCGATGTACCACTGGGCTACGTCCCGCCCCAGGCCAGCAGTGACTATGAACGATACATTTCTTTTAGATCAGTTAATGGTGATTAAAATTAGACAAAGAATCGACAGACATTTGTGGCTAGATGTCCAGTATTTATGTCCATTATTCTGAATATCCGTGTTTTTCTAACCAGAATTGTTTTTAAAAATGAACTGCAATTCATATCCCAATATTTGGTGATTTTCGTTGTTGATAAAACAATCAAATTTGTTATTAAATTAGCTGTCACAATCAGCTATCGATTCCTGAAAATGACCATGAAGTGCCACCATAGTTATCAAGCAAAAGTACTTGCCGAAAACCACTTTTTCAACTCAAAATGCCCAGGTATTTTCCATTGAAAAACTAAAAATGCCATACTGTCAAATAATATACTTCCTGTGAATGGTCACCGTTTTCTGTGAGTGCCATGGGTAAAATGGTGGGAAATATCTCGCCTGCAGTAGTCAGAAGGTTAAACAAGCTTACATTTTGTATCATATTATATCATGAGTGAAATAATTTTCAATTGTCAAGAGGGACATAAACATGATATGAAATGGTAGCGAGTTTAATATCCTATTTATTACCCATAATAGTTTTTAATTTATATCACTGATCTCATTTTGTTGACATTCTGATAAGACTGTAGTGCACCAATCGATGACATCAACGTTTAATATCCTATTTATTACCCATAATAGTTTTTAATTTATATCACTGATCTCATTTTGTTGACATTCTGATAAGACTGTAGTGCACCAATCGATGACATCAAGTTTAACTTCCCACCAGACGTTCTAGTGGATATAACACTTTAATATTTACCAAGATATTTTTAACCGTGTGGGTAATAAATAGAGATTATTGCACAAGCTTGTGTGCTGTACTGATTTCAAGAAACAAGTGTCGGGATTTTTGTATGGCCCGAGCAAGAGCTAGGGTAATACATGAATCCTGACACAAGTTCCATAATATTGGTACGAATCACATGCGAGTGTAATAATTCTTTATTTTCAATATATTTTTTTTGTTTGTTTAATGAAGTTTCAACCACAACTAGAAGGAGACGATGAAATGATGTCATATTTCACATGCACAGTCTGAACATGGACTGGGGAAGTAACGTCATATTTGAACATCACTTTCCAAAATTTACGTCATTACACATTATTATATGTGTGCTTCATATGTTTTTTATTAACTTGGTTATGTTGACCTAATATCTCCCTCACTGGAGAACTTTCCTCCTGAAACGACCTACCTAATATATAAGTGGATGGATCAAATCTGTGCCGTGGACTGCCTTGAGTGGGTAGAAGCCACGTTATCACTGCGCTCTTCTCGCTGTACTGATCCTGCATAAAGCCGCGGAGTTGTGCGTAGTACACCGAGCCATCGTGATCTACGAGAGATACCACATCCCCTACCTGGTAGTACATGCCCTGGAAACAACACAACAAGAGCATCATTGGGTCATGGGTCAGGGCTTTTGATTGCACCAAAGTTCACACACGAAAATTATGCCCAAAATAAAAAAGCCCAAAGTAAGTAGAAACATGTTGACCTTAAAAAACATTTGACCTCAAAACCACTGAAATGTTGGCAAGACTTCCGAACGTTCCAGCATTCAGTTCATTCAAGCTTAGGTTTAGTGATATTATTAGCATGCATACATGCTGGAATGTTCGGAAGTCTTTCCGAAATGATAAACTGTTATTAGATTAAAATAACTTTAAATGCATTTCTGAATATCTACAACTCTTTGTTACTTATTATTAACATTGTAAACTCAGGCCTGTAGGAACCACGAGGGGTGAGCAGGGGGCTGTCTCCGACTTGATGACGAAAATGAAAAATGTTTGTGTGCTACTCTGTATAAAGATAAACAATGTGACTTGTAGGCCCAGCCCCCACAAGACTAGTAGAGACTGTGGGCCCCATAGTAGAGATTGTGTCCCCCCACTCCACTCCAGATATCGTCCTACAAGCTTTTTTTGACTGCATTCAAAAGATTTGTGTGCTCTAAATTAAGAAAAAATCTGTTTTGTCCAAATTACAATGCAGATCTATATAAAACTACACTGTCATTTGCATTTATTCCCAATTTTTAGAGAAGAAAAAAATCCATATTCACTTTAAGTCACCAGATGACGACCTTAGTGAACATCATTTATAAACAAAGATTGTTTAAAATTAAACTTGTACCATACTGTATTAACTGGTCAGCTGGTTCAAATGAGCAATGCTTGAAGAACTTGATTAAATTGAGCATTATTAATTTATGGGACGCAGTACTTATTATACTTGTGTTTACATGTAGATTCTGTGACACCCTGAGGCCATGTTTACTACCAAAATACTTACATCATGAAAGATACTTTCTCCTGTAACTATGGTGGAAACAGCAATAGGAGCCTTCACAGGTTGCTAAATCAAAATCCAAAATAAAAATCAAGCTATTAGTATATTACAAGCCATAAATATAATATATTATATACCAACATTGTTGATACATTTTCTTATAAATACACATATATAACATGTTAATGTTCAACCGGGGAATAAGATTACTATGCATGTATGTATATTTCCCTTTGGTTGGTAAATTTACTTCTTTTTTTTAAAAGAAGAAAAAAGTTTGTTTTTGTTTAACGACACCACGACTAGAGCACATTGATTAATTAATTTTTTCTCTAGCTTGTTTTAGCATGGTGCGGCACCATGCCTCGATAGTCTAGTGCCATCGGGATGCAGTCGATTCGTCCACTGGACAATTCGTCCACGGACGATTCGTCCACTGAAAATTTGTCCACTGAGGAACTCGAGACGATTCGTTCACTACACAAAATCAGTTCCGGACGATTCGTCCACTGGGTTTTTATTTCCCTAGTACATTTCGTCCACGGCCTAAATAATGTGTACTACATGTACATGGGGGCTAAATAAATTATTAGATATATTTTACCCCGTATGTTTTTTGCTGTGTCATAAATTTACAAAGGTGAAAATAAATGATATTGCATTAGATTACGCTTGGTAGATGTTTTTGTAACAATGCTCTGCAGACATAATTCTTTGGTGTTTCTATTTATTCGGTTTTTGTTTGTTTCTATAATGTACGCCTTTCACGCTACATGTCGTAGGATGTTATTAGTACAATATACCCAGTAAAGATAATCTTTAGCCCTTCTCTTTCAACTTGTTTGGTTTCTGTTTGCTTTACCAATTAAGTGTACAGGTGTACTCTATTGTGATATCGTGAAGTAATTAGCAATACAGGATCATTACTGCTTAAGCTTGTTTCACCAAGTTGGATCCAGTAGCATCTAAAACAACACGCCTTATTTCAAAGCTGCACCGCTAACTATCTGTATGGACGGAATGAATGAATGAATGAATGAATGTTTAACGACACCCCAGCACGAAAAATACATCGGCTATTTGGTGTCAAACTATGGTAATGCAAACAAATAAGGTGATGACCAACATCAATATAAAAATTCAAGATTTAAATAAAAACACTGTAAAGAATTGTGCAAAAATAAAATATCACAGATAGATACTGACTTACTAAAAATTTCAATTTGTGCTGTATTGGCCATTCTCAAAGAGAATGTTACACCCCTGCACCACGGTGAGGTTACAGCACGCTCAGGGGTGTATGGACGGATGCAACGGCTGAAGCATAGGACCCAGCAGGGAGAATTCTTTGCCATTTGGAGACCAATGATGAAATTACTGCCAAAGAATTGATTCGTGCTGTTACGAGATTATCCATTCATTAGTCGGCTGACTGTTGGACGTTTCTCTTCCAGTGATATTTGAATGGATAATCTCCTACAGTGATTTGTGCAGTTAACAACGACGAAATGCCATTCATCGATTCTTCACTGATTTAAATGACCAAAAACATTCACTTGTGCATTTCTACTACTGTCAAATATGTTAACTTTTGAATGACATTTGTTGTTTTGTTGAATTGTTTTTTAATGTACATTTAATTAAATTGGAATAGAAGACAACAAGTTTTCATTTTATTTCGAGGTTATTAGGCATATGGGGATAATGTGACGAGGGAGGGTACAGTGGATAGAATTTACGCCATTGAAGGAGAACATGATGGGAGGGGGGCGGGGGGTAATAAAGTCTTCCGACACGGAGGCTTGCATTACCTATTTACCACATCGTGTACGAGCGAGTGGACGAATCATCCGCATGATAATGAATACAAACAGTTAATAAAAACTGGATAGTAATGTTGAATTCTAACTCTATTTTACTTTTTTGGTTATAGTATACCACAAAATAATGTTAAGAAACGATTACAATGTCAAAGAAATAACTATTAATATGTTTGAAAAAAAATGCAGTCGAGTGGACGAATCGTCCGGTGGATGAATTGTCTGGAAAGCGTGCCATCTTGCCTTAATCAGTGCCATGCTGCCCTGAGATTAAACAAGCCCTTTTCACTAATTAATTCTAAAATTGCCTTTATAAAACAACCAAAAAGGTATTATTATTTATAAAGTATGCCTTTTATACATTTTGCCATTCATTTATTAGAGCAAGCACATAAATTACATTAAATTTTTATTTCAATTAATTTTTGTGTATTTTTAATGAAAAACAAGTGCCCCGAAAATGCCCTAATAGTGTTTGGTCTACCATGCCGTGCCAAATTTCTAGGGAAATCACTATACTGGGTGTCAACCATTTGGCAATTCTGAATTGTAGTCAGACATTTTTCTGTTAGCAGCAAGGGATCTGTTATAGGCACATTCCCACAGACAGGAAAGCAAATACCACCACAACCGTTGACCATTTGTGGTGCACTGGTTGGAACGAGAGTAAAAAAAAAAATCAGTTGAATGGATCCACTGAGGTGGTTCGATCCTGCGACACAAGGACCTTTCCAGAGTCAAATCACTACTTAATTATTTTTTTTTAAATTATTATTGTATATATATAATTAATAATAATAAACAAATAATTAGCCTAATTTAATGCTAAAAAAATCACTGTTGTAAATTAATAAAATTAAAATTAAACCAAACAATAATAATATCGGACATACACTTTTCTTAAAAATTATTCTTCTGCTTTTCCCTTTGGTAGCTAAAGTTTTCGTTGCTGCCTGAAAGCGACTTTTTCTTGGACGAATACGGGAACTTTTTCTCAAAATGGGACCAGCCATGTTTGATCCTCCATTTCCATTGTTACCATTTGCAGACTTGGCACCCTGGAGGTTTACGCCGTCTCCTTCTGCCCCATTCCCATCTTTCGCGCCGTTTCCATTGGTTTTACCTTTCACAACGCACGAGTTACACAAAACAGTTTCTTTTTCCCCTTTTCTCCATATTGCCGATGTTGTTGTTTTGCAAGAAGCACAGATGGGTTTATATCCCAAAGGCATTTTGTTTACGTAATTAACCGTTTAAGGGAATGAAATAACATTTAGTAAAAGAACAATCACAAAAAAGCTAACATTTTGCCTAACGGAAGTGACACTAAAGCTGCCTTTCTTTGGAGAGTTATGCAGGGAGATAATCAGGAAATTTAAATAATACTACTGCAGTAGTTATTCGTATTAAAGTAGCATCACCATGTTGTAAAGATAAGTAATGTTTTATTTAACGACGCACTCAACACATTGTATTTACGGTTATATGGCGTCAGACAAATAGTTAAGGACCACACAGATATTGAGAGAGGAAACCCCCTGTCACCACTTCATGAACTACTCTTTTCGATTAGCAGCAAGGGATCTTTTATTAGCACCATCCCATGGACAGGGTAGTACATATCACGGCCTTTGATATATCAGCCGTGGTGCACTGGGAGATGAAATGTATAGTGTTATATTTTCTTTACATCTTTATTTTTGCTACCAAAAAACAATAAATTCAAGTTCTATTTACATTAATCCATTGCCGAATGTATCTTTTTAAAAATCTAATGTCGTTAATTACCGTAGGTTTTGATTCGGTCCGGCAGGAATTTCAACCCCTGATAGTTGTCCTGAATGCGACCCTGTAAGCAGAGTACAATTTCGACGTTTATGGCCCGGGAAGTAGATAAACTTGTATAAATGGTCCTAAAATGAATTCTACGTAGTGGGACAACTAGGTATTTACCAATTACGAATATCTACTTCCCGGCCCCATTACACGTTTGTTGGTGTGTGCAGTTAAAGGGTAGGCCTAACGACGTGTTGATACTGTATCACAATACAAATATTAATACTACGAATTCAAATGGCTGGTTACATCGTGAGTATTAATAAAAAAATATATATATATATAATATAAAATAAAATAATTAGGCTAATCCAAGAGCTAAGACCCCAAATTTGACCAATTGGTACCATCCAAGGGAACCAAACGTAACTGCTTTTACAATAGATGTATATATCTAGATTTCAAAATAATATTAATCATACAAACTGAAATGCACTTGTCAACATTTAGCAGGAATTCATTTTGAACCATTCCCAGCTTATTGAGGCATTAATCCAAGACGGCCGCCACTGTAGAAGCTAGAACAAGGAAGTCGCAATTTACCGCATTTTACATCAACCAGGATGAGATTTTTGTGTTAGTGGTTTAAGTTTATGGGTCATAGAATTCATTTATAACGACCTCTTTGCTAACTGAGATATTGTGTCATCTTTTAGATCCAAGGTGACAATACAAATAGCCGCCAAGAGTACGAAATGCCAATTTCTTACATTCGATATATCCCCCCCCCCCCCACACAATTATTTTTACTTCAAATACAAGGCTTTTTATGGCAAGAAAAATGCATGAACCCAAAATGGCTGCAAAAACAAAGAAATGACAACTTTATATGTTTAACATCACCAAAAACAATCATTTTGAAACCAACTGCTAAGTTTTAACTTTAAACCAATACTTTTTCTAAAACAAACCGTCTACTTATAGAATTGCTAGTTATAGGCCAATAGTTCACAATGCCAACCTTGCTTTAATAAATAAACATAAGCGCGCAAATTACAAGTGACTGATGTTTCTATTTTTATCATTTCCATATTTCCATTTTCTATCTCTATGTAATTTATATATACTATATCATTGCATTTTTCGACAAAGATATTTTATGTCACAAACTGTGAAATAGTGCGACGACAAAAGTTCTCACCATAACAATGATAACGTGGCAATTACAAATATACTAGTATACCATATATTCATAGCATTCCAATAACGACAAAAAGATTGCTGATACTGCATCACAGTACTTTAATTTAAAAGTACACCACCCAAATGATCAGTGAACCAATGATAAATGACCCAACACAGTAGATTTTTCATGATATGCATGTCATGTGTTCAGCCTCTTCATTTTCATCCTCCACGTAACATTGAGTAATATTGCTTCTTTATACAGCGGTTGTTCGAACATTTTTCCCATGACAGATATAGAACATTATATGGTAAATAAGCTCATAGTCTGTTTATTAATTGAAATATGAAATCTTCGGTACAAAGAGTATTGCATTTTAAAAGTGATTCAAACTATTTTTACTGTGTATATCTAGGTTTATTTATTTATTTATTTTTAATCTTAAGTAAGTATAGTTTAAATTGTAACAATGCACGACTTGTTCACAGAGCCGGTTTATCCTAGTAGCACATGTAGCACGTGCTACGGATTCCGCGCTTCAAGGGACCCCGCAGTGATGTGCACATTTATTTTCCCCAGGTCATATATTGCAAAATATATATCCTGAGAAAGGTACCCCGCTGTTATTTGTACTACATGCCCGCGGATCCTTAAACCGGCTCTGCCTATTAAGGAGGGCGATCGATCCCGGTTGATTTTGCGTCTGATGTTAAAGTTACATTCTCTGGTTACCATAGTATAACATCATGTACAAATATGAAATACAAGCTCAAATGCACTTTTAAAAAACTCGTGTGTGTTCGCTATGAACGGAGTTCGTCAAAAGTATACGCTCGATTCGTCGCCTGTGCCGACACAGCCCAGCAAAGCACAAACGGCAGTCTGTTGTCAGTTTCAGTTAACACGTGCGTTTGCCGATTTCAAATTGTAGGGTTCGTCTCAAAAAATTAAAAGAGAAATATTGCGCTGTACGAAGAACGTTCGGTTGAGAATACGGTACTAAAGTCTTTCGTTAAAACCGGTTTGATCTTGACAACGTATTATCGACAATCGTACCTTTCTACTAATTAATATTTTATAAAGTGTTAGTAGAACTTTAAACGTTTATTTTGTATACTAGTAACACATTAATCATGTATATATTTAAAAAAATATATATACTAAAGTAGACAATGAACATTTTCACTTCTTAATCTTACGTGTTAAAATCAACAAATTCAAATAAATATTCTTTCGTTTGGAAAGGGTAAAGTTAGGGTGTGTGTGTGTTTAACGACATCAAAGTTAGAGCATATTGATTTAATAATCATCCGACGCCATACAATCGTAAATAAAATGTGTTGAGTGCGTCGTTAAATAAAACATATCCTATCCTTAATTCCTTCCATCTGCTGTTGGATGTCTAACATTTGGTAATTTGACATATAATCTTAGAGAGGAATCGGGTGCATGTGCAGGGGGAGGGTATTGGAGGTCGAAGCTTAAAAAAAATTGAAATGTATTTTTGAGGGGAGCATGGCCCCTTATAAACTCGCTTAACACAGTCTATAACCCCAACCCCGCTGAAATCCCTGCACACGCGCCTTGGAAACCCGCTCCCTTTTTTTTTTTTTTTTTTTTTAGCAAGGGGTCGTTTATATGTACCATCCCACAGACAGGATATCACATACTATGGTATTTTATATACCCGCCGATGGGGATCGATCCTAGACTGACCGCGCATTTAAAAAAACCACATTTTTAAGTCTAAGTAATGAATAAAAATAACATATAGTCTTGAAAAATGTTACGTAAATCGAACACAGTACCCTCTTCCTCTACTCCTAGAGCGTTTCGTAATTAGTAACACCCCCTTACATGTAACGCGTATGCCAACAGCTGGTCACTGTCAAAATTTCAAGGCAAACCCCCCACTCACCGACCCCTGGAAAGGCGTTGTACCATACCTCTATGGATATAAATATGTTTTGGAGATATGAGACGACCCCTCAATCAAGACAGTTAAATTTGTTCAAAAAATGCGAAATCTCACGTGATCTCTTGTTGGGGAATTCTTTACTTGTGATAAGCCAATGATAACCGAGATCGGTACGAGCCCGTCAAAAGTGTCCCACTTTCAAAATACTGGCTTTGTTTTTGACCTGGATAAGCTAGCGTAGTGAAACCAATGCGGAGTGCGGCGTCATATATGCACCAAACGTAATTGGATTTTCTGTTCTATATGCTTAAATAATAAAAATATTCCGGATACTGCCGCTTTAAATAAATGTCAATCTGATTAAAATTAGCTCTACTGGTCTACCAGTAGATCTAACAGCATTGCGTGGAATCCCACGTCCAGGTGACATTTCATCTATAAATAATAATTTAAATATCGACCAATTACTCTTCGCCCTTAAAGGCTTTATAGCGTTATTCGGGAGCATACAAATTCTAAAAATATCGGGCGAGACTATTTATGCATTAGGCGAACTTGTTGGTCTATTTCAACATTAAAAAAACAGGGGGGAAAGTGTAGTAATAAACTCTGGATTGTATACTAGTATAAACAGATTTTATGGCTATACCATCACGGGTTTGTTTTTTTGTCTTGAAACGTATTTTATATAATTTTTTATATTGAAATTAGTTTCCGGCATACTTCGTATACCCTCGGAATAATCCCGAATGTTTTCAAATTCTTTTCAAATCACTGGCATGATTTTGAAAGTAAGGTTTTGATTGGTCGAATAAAAGGTCAACTGGACATGAGATCCAACGGGGTGCTGTCAGATCCACAGGTAATTAACCAGTAGAGCTAATTTTAATTAGATTGAATAAATGTGTGATATGGTATTGATAGAAAACGATGGTTCGTGAGCGCTCGGCCTCCTGAACACCACACATTATTGTCACTCACAGCGGATGAACGGCTGCACGACTGCACGGACTAATCATGCATCTCGTTATCATAACGGTTATGACTAATGTTTTGTGTGCTCTTCTATTTAAGGTTGTATTTTGTATTTATTATTGTCAAAGTCAGAATTCTGCTAGGTTAATTAAGATATTAGAGGTAGAATAATAAGCCTAAATACAAAAACGATACAAGATCCACTAAAAAATAAAGACCGCGGAGTCGCAGACACTTTCTAAATATGACAATAATGATAACGATTTTTTACTGTATTTATGGAATACCTTTAAAGGCGCTCTGTCACGGATGGTTGACCTAATTAAAGACCTAATAAAGTATTATCTTAAAATATATACATTTGATTTGTTGGTTGCTAAAAGTACTTTATTTAACCATCTACATAACTACCCAATCTAATTAAAATTAGCTCCACTATTACATGTGGATCTAACAGCAACCCGTTGGAGCTCATGTCCAGCTGACCTTTCATTCGACCAATAAAAACCTTACTTGCAAAATCATGCCAGTGATTTAAAAAGAATTTGAAAACATTCGGGATTATGCTGAGGGTATACAAAATGATTTGGGTGAATTACCAAGTATTCCAGAAAATAATTTCAGTATAAAATTTTTATATAAAATTTGTTTCAAGACGAACCCCCCCCCGTGATGGTATAGCCATAAAATCTGTTTATACTAGTATACAATCCAGAGTTTATTACTGTATTTTCCCCCTTGTTTTTTAATGTTGAAATAGACCAACAAGTTCGCCTATTGCAGAAATAGTCTTGCCTGATATTTTTAGAATTTGTATGCTCCCGAATAACGCTATAAACGGCGAAGTGTAATTGGTCGATATTTGAATTGTTATTAATTTTACAGATGGAATGTCACCTGGACATGGGGGTCCACGCAATGCTGTTAGATCTACCAGGGTAGACCCAGTAGAGCTAATTTTAATCAGATTGATAACTACCATAACCCACTAATCACTCATATTTTGTAAAAATAATTGAATTATGTCAACGGTCCATAATTCAGGAAAAAATAACGGCTATTTGGAGCGAAGAGGTGTGACGTATTATTTTTGTAGTCACGTGATGGGCAACCCCCGAATAACTGCAATGTCAAAACGATTTGCCAAGCTCGTGTAACGAGAACACTTGACCGTCCTATGCGACGTAGGGTAAATCGAAAGAAAAACAATGAAAATAAGTTATAAAAAGATATATAAACATGTACTGAATGATAATAAGCTTATACATTAATTTATTGTAGCAATAGAAGCATTTTAAACGGCGACTATTCAACTAGTTAGGCCTTTGCATGTACATATAAATTTATCGTTTGTTGTTCGCAGAAAAATCTAAACACCTAAAAAATCTAAACACCGCATTCATTTTTCAGTTTGTCAAATTTATTATTATATAAAATATGCCATAACCCCATGGGTAATTACAAATAGCTTGGAATAGGAATTACTACATTTTTAAAGAATACTGTGAACCAGACAGTGTTTATATACGAAGTGGCTTTATATACGACAGCCGTGTATATGGCCTCTTCTAATAAGGACTGCCTATAAACACAGCAAAAATGTATATAGGCGGTAAATAAGTATTTGATTTATCCATATTGCCGAACCACTTAGAACAAAAGGAATACATACTAAGTACAAACAGGGGAATGGGGGTTGAATATGAATCTAGCGGACCCTTTTGTGTACGTTTTCCATAGACACCTACCCAGTGTTTCTGACGGAAAGAATGTTTTGGGTATGGCGCTATGAAATTAAATATTTACAATGTGTTTGCTGAATGCAACAGCAGTTGATAGAGGGTATGGGGGCCTCCCCCAAAAATAATATGGATTAGGTGTAGGGTTAGGGTTATGAAAATCACACACAGGCTTGCAAGCGGGTCCTTATTTTCCTAATTTTCCTTATTTTTGACAGCAGCCCTAATATTCCTTATTAAAGCTTCAAAATCCTAAAAAGCCCTAATTTTTTGGTGAAAATCCTAAATTTTCAAATTTTTACATTTTTTGATAAATGCAACATAAAATAAGTGTTAGAATTAATTAAATCTAGCCTTAATATACTTTCAGATAATGAATATGTTGAATTAATGTATTTCTCAGAAGACATCTTGGTGGTTATCAGCATCATATTCAGCATGGATTTGCACCATATCAGATTACTTTAATCTGGTTGTATTGATATGCTGAATATCGCTGTTGATGACTGTGACGGAACATGCTCTTAATTTTGTTTTCGCCTGTGGCGATATTAATTGTTTTAGAGGGCCGTGTGCAGTTCCAATATGCACTTAAGCCCAGGTGGGCAGTAGTTACGTAATACCTCCGCGAGTGCGTTTTTGACGACCGTGATTTTGGCGACTAGGCGTCAGCAAGTCTGGCAATCTAAGAAAAATATGCCGGCTTGGTCGCTGTGGAAATATCACTTGATAGGGGGAGGGCCGCGATGTACCCCCAGGCGATATTCGGTTTTATAATAAATAGCTAGGGTTTTAGAGATATCAGGGAGAAACATATTGGAAGGCTTCCAGGGATCGTTGTCCGTCCGGACTGGTAATTATATATTTTCTGCTCTGTGTATAACCTTGATGTGATTGATGTGACTTTAAATATTTTAATACTGTATTATACCAATATTATTTAGACGGTGCTGCCGGTCATCTGACGCAGTAAACTGTAGGCTCACTGTCTAAATAATGATTAAAGCTTAGCCAGTCATCCTAGAGGACCTAGGTAAACTGTAGGTTATTGTCTTTATTGTGATAGGTACCAGTATTAATTCTGTGTTACAAGGTTATTGAATGAGTAGTTAAGGGTTAATTAAAAATTACCCAGTTAGGAATAGAGTTGTAATTCCTTTATTAATTAAGTTCCCCTGGAAGCGTTTCTCAATTATCACACATGTGGGTGTTGTGTCATGGTGAAGTGATTACAATATTGTGTAAACTAGACACCTAGAGATTAACTAATTGAGTGATCAGTTCTGGGTTGTTATTATTTGTTGTTGTTAATTAACTACTGCGGCAGTACATTTGTCAGCGTAGATTAATACAGATTCCAAAGTGTATAGTGTTTTTGTTGTGTTTCTAGTGAACTAAACGTGCTATATTACATATACTTTATATATAGATCTTATCTCTGATCATACCTAGAGCCGAGTCACTCGGGTATTAGACTGCCTGTTACAGAGAGATCTAATAGATATACAGTTAGTAGAGATATTTGGATAATCGTGTTTCATTCAGTTACGGGTATTATAGGATC
This sequence comes from Gigantopelta aegis, assembly GCF_016097555.1. Classification (NCBI taxonomy): domain Eukaryota; kingdom Metazoa; phylum Mollusca; class Gastropoda; order Neomphalida; family Peltospiridae; genus Gigantopelta; species Gigantopelta aegis. Next base: position 3,173,987 of record NC_054709.1, read on the forward strand.
CCCGTGACAATGACCATTGGCATGATCTTCTGAGTTGGTAATTAGCTTTTGTATTTATGTTCTCCCTGGAGGTGAGTACAGAATGTTTTTCTTTTATATTGATTATTGAATTTCAGTCCTTATTTTTGTAAAAAAAGTCCTAAAAAGTCCTAAAAATAGCCCTTATTTTTTAAGAATTTTACCCTAAAAAAAGCCCTTATTTTTCACAAAATCTTGCTTGAAAGCCTGCACATAGTAATAATAAAAAGTCATTAATTTTGTGAAGGTTAACTTAAAACATTTAAATCTACAATAAAATTTGGGTATGGCGCCATACCCATTTTACCCTGCTACCATATATGAATAGCGTAATAATAATAATAATAATAATAATAATAATAATTATTATTATTATTATTATTATTATTATTATTATTATTATATATGAATGAATGAATGAATACATACAAATAAATAAAATTATCAGCTTCTGAGATTATCTGAAAAAAAACAACAAAAAAAACACACACACTACGGACAGTACACAAATTAACAGCGGGAGCTTGTAACTGGAAACAGTCGGAAGGAAACATAATATCTGTTTTCGAACCGTCAATGTACCATTATTGTTACAGATAAGCATAATTAATAACTATGGTTCGGTAACAGTACTAACAGTTTAGCTAGTTTCACAGATCGGTACATTAGAGGACATTATGTTGTGTATTAAGCAAAGATAATTGTGCCTCAATGTGTTTTTTAGCTATGTAGGCACATACCCATCTCCTTGTACAAGTAATTTTTTTTGGTGATAAATTTTTCGGGGAACATGTCTCAACCCCTCACTGTAAACTTTGCTCGCCTCCGTGTAGACCTCCTCCCCATGCTAAAATCCCAGCACACGCGTCTGCAGTGGTACTGTGTATGGAGCTCCGTAAAAACAAAAACAAAAACGAACAAACAAATTAAACAACAAAATAACCCTTGTTCCCCCCTCATATCCCCCCAAAATAAATAATAATCGCTTGCTCAATCCCCTGCTTAAGCAAATTTTGTTTTCTGTTGCTTTATCCCCGATAATTGTCCGGTGGAGCGTCTCACCCCCTATAAATGTTGCTCACCTCAGTCTAGACACCCCCCCCCCCCCCCGTTGCTAAAATTCCTGCACACGCACCCACAGTGGTCCTGTGTATGATAGCTCCATAAAAAAGAGAAAATCCTCCCCCCCCCCAACCCCCCAATAATAAAAACAATAAAAATAAAAATAAACCAAATAAATAAACCAAATAATAATAATAAACAAAAATCAACAGTTTATGTTCCAACTATTTATTATTTTATTTCAGCGTATTCACAGGGTTTTTTTCTGGTTTTTTTTTGGAGGGGGGGGGGGGGTTGTCAAGAAATAATATATTTTAAATTATTTTGAAATCTCTTTGGCAGCCATGCACTGTATATACAATTCAAAAGTACTTTACGCAACTGTCATATATATAGCCTCATCAATATTCAGTTTTGTTGTACGTTTCAGACTCCTAATAAAAGAGTTCCAATTTTTAAAAATGAAGCTGCTCACAGGTTGTCATGGGATACCCTCAATCATGGTTCAATTAAAATGTTTTGGGTGATAAAATAGCAAGGTGTGGTATTCCAAATTAATGTAATTGTCATTTATAATCCATATTTAGAGAAATAAGGCTTACTAAATCTGTGATTGAGCGCCTTTGAAAGAACTATTTTCCAAAACAAATGTAAAAATTAACCCCTAAGCCCTAATCGTTACCCTCTAAAATGGAATTTTTTTATTAAGGGGAAATAACTCCGTTTAGCAAAAAGTGACAGAAGACCTACAAATTTGGCACAGTGAATGTTTTTAAATTTAAGCCTTATTTAGGTTAAAATAACTTTATTATTCATTTACCATATAAATATTTACACTAAATTGTCATTAAAATAACCTCAAATGTTCTTTTCAATGCCAAATAAGGACCAATCACTTACCTCAAGTACAATACTATATATATGGTACATTAATTCAGTACCAGTAGGCCTATATCCATTTTAATAACTTTTCAAAATTAATTTTATCAATGTAATTGGACTTATATGCATAATACATATATAATAATCAACCACAGATCCAGGGGAAGGGTTTTAGGGGTATATACCCCCCCCCACCAATTTAAAATACTTAGAAAATCTGCTGTTTAACAAATAAATAGATGTGCAATTTATTTTTTAAAAATTAGTCTGGGTATGTAATATCTTGGTCAGCTGAATGTCAATTAATGTAATTGTGACTTTGTTGGGTGCTCTTTTTCTACATTGTATCCACACTGAGTACTATATAGCTGCCCTTTTTAAACCTTGCACCCTTCCCTAAAAAATCCTGGATCCACCCTTGATAATATACATTATACATGTATTATGCATATGGTCCAGTCGAAGAATACAATGACTGATATTACAGACATTTTCATAAAACTTGTACAGTTAAAGTCAACTGTAGATCTTTGAACATTGAAGATAAAAATGTAGTAGAGTGCTCCCTTGATACGCGGCCAGTTTGGGATTGATCTCGATCAGTGGGGCCATTGGGTTATTTCTCACTCCAGCCAGTGCACCACAACTGGTATATATCAAAGGTCATGGTATGTGTTATCCTGTCTGTGGGATAGTGCATATAAAAGATCCCTTGCTACTAATAGGAAAATGTACCAGATTTCTTCTCTATCACTATATGTTGAAATTACCAAATGTTTGACATCCAATAGCCGATGATTAACAAATCAATGCGCTCTAGTGGTGTCGTTAAATAAAACAAACTTTACATACTTTACATATGCCATTGCCTCCCACCCCACTTGATATATTGACCATCAAATGACATTTAACTGTAAATTTATTGGGTTAATAATGTGAATGTTTTTGGTGCTGGGGAAAATAACAATTTGCTCCACATCCCCGCACCCAGCCTCGACTAACATATGGAAAGTTGATTTGATGCTCTGTACAGAACAGCTTTTTAAAAAAGAAAAGAAATTCAGTCTGTATTCCTAGACGGTTTGCAAGTTTTGCAACGCATGGCATGCTTTCTAATTAAGAAGAGGCATGTTGTCTTATTAATGATGTGCAAATTAACTTTTTAGGGACCGTCTTTTTGAATCTATTTTAGCGCTATGAAATCATAAAACCATAGTGACATCCTAGCTTACGATGGTTTTACAATTTTGTAGGCTAAGATTGCTTTGAAAATATAGGCCCTGATGGGTGAAGCTCCGGCCTTGGTGGTGTCATGGTTAAGCCATCGGACATAAGGCTGGTAGGTACTGGGTTCACAGCCCAGTAACGACCTTGGTGGTGTCATGGTTAAGCCATCGGACATAAGGCTGGTAGGTACTGGGTTCACAGCCCAGTAACGACCTCGATGGTGTTGTGGTTAAGCCATTGAACATAAGGCTGGTAGGTACTGGGTTCACAGCCCAGTAACGACCTTGGTGGTGTCATGGTTAAGCCATCGGACATAAGACTGGTAGGTACTGGGTTTACAGCCCGGTAACGACCTCGGTGGTGTTGTAGTTAAGCCATCGGACATAAGGCTGGTAGGTACTGGGTTCACAGCCCAGTACCAGCCTCAGTGGTGTCATGGTTAAGCCATCGGACATAAGACTGGTAGGTACTGGGTTCACAGCCCAGTACCAGCCTCAGTGGTGTCATGGTTAAGCCATCGGACATAAGGCTGGTAGGTACTGGGTTCACAGCCGGTAATCGGAGCCATTGAACATAAAGGCTGGGTAGGTACGGCCTCGGTGGTGTCATGGTTAAGCCATTGAACATAAGGCTGGTAGGTACTGGGTTCACAGCCGGTAACGGCCTCGGTTGTGTCGTGGTTAAGCCATTGAACATAAGGCTGGTAGGTACTGGGTTCACAGCCCGGTAATGGCCTCGGTTGTGTTGTGGTTAAGCCATTGGACATAAGGCTGGTAGGTACTGGGTTCACAGCCTGGTAATGGCCTCGGTTGTGTCGTGGTTAAGCCATTGGACATAAGGCTGGTAGGTACTGGGTTCACAGCCCGGTAACGGCCTCGGTTGTGTTGTGGTTAAGCCATTGGACATAAGGCTGGTAGGTACTGGGTTCACAGCCCTCGACCTGGTGTTGTGGTTAAGCCTGGTAGGTACTGGGTTCACAGGTAACTCGGTGGTGTTGTGGTTAAGCCATTGAACTAAGACTGGTAGGTACTGGGTTCACAGCCCAGTATGACCTTGGTGGTGTCGTGGTTAAGCCTGGACATAAGGCTGGTAGGTACTGGGTTGGTTAAGCCTCGGTTGTTGAACATAAGGCTGGTAGGTACTGGGTTGTAATGGTTGTGGTTAAGCCATTGGACATAAGGCTGGTAGGTACTGGGTTCACAGCCTGGTAATGGCCTCGGTTGTGTCGTGGTTAAGCCATTGGACATAAGGCTGGTAGGTACTGGGTTCACAGCCCGGTAATGGCCTCGGTTGTGTTGTGGTTAAGCCATTGGACATAAGGCTGGTAGGTACTGGGTTCACAGCCCGGTAACGACCTCGATGGTGTTGTGGTTAAGCCATTGGACATAAGACTGGTAGGTACTGGGTTCACAGCCCGGTAACGGCCTCGGTGGTGTTGTGGTTAAGCCATTGAACATAAGACTGGTAGGTACTGGGTTCACAGCCCAGTATTGACCTTGGTGGTGTCGTGGTTAAGCCATTGGACATAAGGCTGGTAGGTACTGGGTTCACAGCCCAGTATTGACCTTGGTGGTGTCGTGGTTAAGCCATTGAACATAAGACTGGTAGGTACTGGGTTCACAGCCCAGTGACCTTGGTGGTGTCGTGGTTAAGCCACTGGACAAAGTCTAGTAGGTACTGGGTTCACAGCCCAGTAACGGCCTTGTTGGTTTTGTGGTTAAGCCATTTGGCAAAGAGATGAAAACAGCTGAAGCTCCGGCCTCGATGGTTTGTTTTGTTTAACGATAGAGTACATTAACACTTCATACATGTAATATATAATACCTATTGTTTATATTTCTTTCTGAGGTGTTTTAAACAAATATTTTGTTCCTTTCCAAGTCTATGATGTTAAATAACAGGAATAATGGTTTGGTGCTTTAACTAAAGAAGTTTTAAATTGATAAATTACTTCATAATGGACTAGGAAGCCATTGAAATGTGACACATTCAAACCGGTCACATTCTATCTATCTATACTCTTAAAAAAAAGTAGGGAAACTCTAAAAAGAATTTACAATTGCCAAAATTGTAAGGTATATTAGCTGTGGGGAATGGTTATATGATAATAGCGAATTAATTGAGCAAACATTACAACCAGTATTTCAGTATTACAGTAGGTTTTATGACCACCAAACATCTTGAACGATTGGGGTCAGAAGTGAAATTTGAAAGTTGACGGGTTTTTATCAGTAAATCGCAAATTCAAAAAAAAAAATCCGATTGGAGTCAGAAGTGAAATTTGAAAGTTGACGTTTTTTTATCAGTAAATCGCAAATTCAGACAATAAAAATGACTAAAAACAAAACAATAACAACTGTATGATCAACAGAATGAAAAAGATTGACAGAAATAATGTTGCACAGTGATTAATGGACCTTCCTGGAAATTGTCAAAATTGAGAATGACACCCCACGCACGTGTACGGTGTAACTGCATGATACATGTGCAAACTATGGAATGTGTTTCAGTGTGTTGATAAACAGACCTGAACATTCTTTACTAGGATGTCTGTGGTCAAAATGTATGTTCGGTCTAATAGTTGATATTAAAGGGACACACCCTGGTCAGTAGTGAAATTTGAAAGTTGACGGGTTTTTATCAGTAAATTGCAAATTCAAACAAAAAATACGATTGGGGTCAGAAGTGAAATTTGAAAGTTGACGTTTTTTTATCAGTAAATTGCAAATTCAAACAATAAAAATGACTAAAAACAAAACAATGACAACTGTATGATAAACAGAATGAAAAAGATTGACAGAAATAATGTTCCACAGTGATTAATGGACCTTCCTGGAAATTGTCAAAATCAAGATTGACACCCCACGTATGTGTACGGGGCAACTGCGTGATGCATGTGCAAACTATGGAATGTGTTTCGGTGTGTTGATAATCAGACCTGAACGTTCTTTACTAGGATGTCTGTCGTCAAAGCGTATGTTCGGTCTAATAGTTGATAATAACATTAATATTTCAGGTTCCCCTACTTTTTTTGAAGAGTATATTACAACCAGTATATATTTGACTCTTAGTAAAAATCTGGCTTCATTTGAAGAACTGCCATTAAGTTTTAGATGTATGAGAAAAATGCATTCGGTGAAACCAGTTTAAAACCATAGTCTTATTCTGGAGGCAGAGTGCTCGCAAGTGCATGCACTCTAACTAGACTGGTTTTTGCTCCTGTTAACATTATGGGTTCTATAGGACAAAATCAATTTTCTTTGAGGCTTTGTTAATAAAATTGATATATATTAAGCAGTGTATGAACACACCGTGGACAAGAAGATGGAAAAAGTCTTTAAGTCAACCCAGGATGATTGGTCCTATGTCTATCACTGGGTTGGGTGGGATTTAGCTCAGTTGGTTGAGAGCTTGCCTGAGGTGCTTGTATCACAGGATCGAATCACCTCAGTGGATCTATTGAACTGGGGGTGGGATTTAGCTCAGTTGGTTGAGTGCTCGCCTGAGGTGCTTGCATCACAGGATCGAATCACCTCAGTGGATCTATTGAACTGGGGGTGGGATTTAGCTCAGTTGGTTGAGTGCTCGCCTGAGGTGCTTGCATCACAGGATCGAATCACCTCAGTGGATCTATTGAACTGGGGGTGGGATTTAGCTCAGTGGGTTGAGTGCTCGCCTGAGGTGCTTGCATCACAGGATCGAATCACCTCAGTGGATCTATTGAACTGGGGGTGGGATTTAGCTCAGTTGGTTGAGTGCTCGCCTGAGGTGCTTGCATCACAGGATCGAATCACCTCAGTGGATCCATTGAACTGGGGGTGGGATTTAGCTCAGTTGGTTGAGTGCTCGCCTGAGGTGCTTGCATCACAGGATCGAATCACCTCAGTGGATCTATTGAACTGGGGGTGGGATTTAGCTCAGTTGGTTGAGTGCTCGCCTGAGGTGCTTGCATCACAGGATCGAATCACCTCAGTGGATCCATTGAACTGGGGGTGGGATTTAGCTCAGTTGGTTGAGTGCTCACCTGAGGTGCTTGCATCACAGGATCGAATCACCTCAGTGGATATATTGAACTGGGGGTGGGATTTAGCTCAGTTGGTTGAGTGCTCGCCTGAGGTGCTTGCATCACAGGATCGAATCACCTCAGTGGATCTATTGAACTGGGGGTGGGATTTAGCTCAGTTGGTTGAGTGCTCGCCTGAGGTGCTTGCATCACAGGATCGAATCACCTCAGTGGATCCATTGAACTGGGGGTGGGATTTAGCTCAGTTGGTTGAGTGCTCGCCTGAGGTGCTTGCATCACAGGATCGAATCACCTCAGTGGATCCATTGAACTGGGGGTGGGATTTAGCTCAGTTGGTTGAGTGCTCGCCTGAGGTGCTTGCATCACAGGATCGAATCACCTCAGTGGATCCATTGAACTGGGGGTGGGATTTAGCTCAGTTGGTTGAGTGCTCGCCTGAGGTGCTTGCATCACAGGATCGAATCACCTCAGTGGATCCATTGAACTAGGGGTGGGATTTAGCTCAGTTGGTTGAGTGCTCGCCTGAGGTGCTTTAGTCATAGGAATGAACCACCTCGATGGATCCGTTCAACTGATTGTTTTTTTTTCTCTAATTCTATCAAGTGCACCGCGCATTAGGTGAGTTCTCTACCACTGGGCTACGTCCCACCCTCCTCAGACAGGCACTCTAGTGATTAGACTGACCGCGCATTAGGTGAGTTCTCTACCACTGGAATCACCTCAGCTACGCTAGGTGAGTTAGCTCAGTTGGTTGACCCCACCCTCCTCAGACAGGCACTCTAGTGATTAGACTGACTGCGCATCAGACGAGAGCTTTACTACTGGGCTATGTTCCACCCTCAGACAGGCACTCTAGCGATTAGACTGACCGCGCATCAGACGAGAGCTTTACTACTGGGCTATGTTCCACCCTCCTCAGACAGGCACTCTAGCGATTAGACTGACTGCGCATCAGACGAGAGCTTTACTACTGGGCTATGTTCCACCCTCCTCAGACAGGCACTCTAGTGATTAGACTGACCGCGCATCAGACGATAGCTTTACCACTGGGCTATGTTCCACCCTCCTCAGACAGGCACTCTAGTGATTAGACTGACCGCGCATCAGACGAGAGCTTTACTACTGGGCTATGTTCCACCCTCCTCAGACAGGCACTCTAGTGATTAGACTGACCGCGCATCAGACGAGAGCTTTACTACTGGGCTATGTCCCACCCTCCTCAGACAGGCACTCTAGTGATTAGACTGACCGCGCATCAGACGAGAGCTTTACTACTGGGCTATGTTCCACCCTCCTCAGACAGGCACTCTAGTGATTAGACTGACCGCGCATCAGACGAGAGCTTTACTACTGGGCTATGTCCCACCCTCCTCAGACAGGCACTCTAGCGATTAGACTGACCGCATCAGACGAGAGCTTTACTACTGGGCTATGTTCCACCCTCAGACAGGCACTCTAGCGATTAGACTGACCGCGCATCAGACGAGAGCTTTACTACTGGGCTATGTTCCACCCTCCTCAGACAGGCACTCTAGCGATTAGACTGACTGCGCATCAGACGAGAGCTTTACCACTGGGCTACGTCCCACCCTCCTCAGACAGGCACTCTAGCGATTAGACTGACCGCGCATCAGACGAGAGCTTTACTACTGGGCTATGTTCCACCCTCCTCAGACAGGCACTCTAGCGATTAGACTGACTGCGCATCAGACGAGAGCTTTACTACTGGGCTATGTTCCACCCTCAGACAGGCACTCTAGCGATTAGACTGACCGCGCATCAGACGAGAGCTTTACTACTGGGCTATGTTCCACCCTCCTCAGACAGGCACTCTAGCGATTAGACTGACTGCGCATCAGACGAGAGCTTTACCACTGGGCTACGTCCTGCCTGTAAACAAAACAAAAACGTGATATATTTGGAACACATATTAGCCAGCTTCTGATGAAGGTCAGGTCAGGTCAGGTCATAGGGTTTTTCGTGCACATTCAGAACAAGCTGTTGTAGTGTACTCCTGTCCTGGGCACAAGAGCTGGCTCCTCTGTCCAGGACAGGAAAGGTGGGGGGAGGGGGGGGGGGCAGAGAGGAGGGACCGCCTGCACTGGTAGGTGCAAGTGAGCACTAGCAGCCCGACAGTGGTCGGTAGCAGGCGGAAGGGAAGGGGGGTGTGATGATGCTATGGAATTTTGAATGGAGCAGAAATGATGAAGTTTGAATGTTGCTATTATCCCGATAATCAACTTATGTGCAAATAAAGTTGTCTTACATTTTGTTTTCCCTTTTAATTTAATTTACAAGTATATAGCTTTTCATGACACTACTACAACAAAAAACACACAACAAGAACATGGTATTTTTCAAAGCTTGATGGAAACTAGGTCATCCTTGAAATAATATTATATGGTATTGTGGCATTCACAACAGTGGTGAATACGACCATTATGAGTGAAATATCAATGATAGTTAACTGTACATTAGCTATTTACTTGCCGGTGACAGGTGTTTCGGCATAACGACATAAACTGCATTGTCTGGTGTAAAGTAATTGATGAACATTTTTTTTTTTAATACCGATATGCTGTCAGACGAATTGAAAAGTGTAAATTAGAAATGCTGCTGTTGTATAGCAAGAATTTAAAATTGTAAATTAGAAACGCCTAATGATTTGTGAGCTGTCAGGGGAAAAACATGCATGAAGTCATAGATTCAGAAATAACGGTGCTAGTAACTAAAGGAAGTTATAGATTTGGAAATAACAGTGCTAGTAACTACATGAAGTTATAGATTTGGAAATAATGGTGCTAGTAACTACATGAAGTTATAGATTCAGAGATAACTGTGATAGTAACTAAAGGAAGTTACAGATTTGGAAATAACAGTACTAGCAGCTACATGAAGTTATAGATTTGGAAATAATGGTGCTAGTAACTACATGAAGTTATAGATTCAGAAATAACTGTGATAGTAACAAAAGGAAGTTATAGATTTGGAAATAACGGTGCTAGTAACTACATGAAGTTATAGATTTGGAAATAACAGTGCTAGTAACTACATGAAGTTATAGATTCAGAGATAACTGTGATAGTAACAAAAGGAAGTTACAGATTCACAAATAACGGTGCTAGCAGCTACATGAAGTTATAGATTTGGAAATAACGGTGCTAGCAGCTACATGAAGTTACAGATTCAGAAATAACGGTGCTAGTAAGTACCTGAAGTTATAGATTTGGAAATTAACGGTGCTAGTAACTACATGAAGTTATAGATTTGGAAATAACGGTGCTAGTAACTACATGAAGTTATAGATTCAGAGATAACTGTGATAGTAACAAAAGGAAGTTACAGATTCAGAAATAACGGTGCTAGCAGCTACATGAAGTTATAGATTTGGAAATAACGGTGCTAGCAGCTACATGAAGTTACAGATTCAGAAATAACGGTGCTAGTAAGTACATGAAGTTATAGATTTGGAAATAACGGTGCTAGTAACTACATGAAGTTATAGATTTGGAAATAACGGTGCTAGTAACTACATGAAGTTATAGATTTGGAAATAACGGTGCTGTTAACTGTATGAAGTTATAGCTTTGGAAATAACGGTGCTACTGACTACATTAAGTTATAGATTCAGACATAACTCTGCTAGTAACTACAGGGAGTTCTAGATTCACAAATAGCATTGCTAGTAACTACAGGAAGTTCTAGATTCAGACATAACTCTGCTAGTAACTACAGGAAGTTATAGATTCAGACATAACTCTGCTAGTAACTACAGGGAGTTCTAGATTCAGAAATAACTCTGCTAGCAACTACAGGGAGTTCTAGATTCAGACATAACTCTGCTAGTAACTACAGGGAGTTCTAGATTCAGACATAACTCTGCTAGTAACTACAAGAAGTTATAGATTCAGACATAACTCTGCTAGTAACTACAGGGAGTTCTAGATTCAGAAATAACTGCTAGTAACTACAGGGAGTTCTAGATTCAGAAATAACGTTGCTAGTAACTACATTAAGTTATAGATTCAGACATAACTCTGCTAGTAACTACAGGGAGTTCTAGATTCAGACATAACTCTGCTAGTAACTACAGGAAGTTCTAGATTCAGACATAACTCTGCTAGTAACTACAGGGAGTTCTAGATTCAGAAATAACGTTGCTAGTAACTACAGGAAGTTATAGATTCAGAAATAACGGTGCTAGTAACTACAGGAAGTTCTAGATTCAGAAATAACGGTGCAGGAAAATATTTCGCAGTAAATAAATTAAATGACAAAGAAGCAAATTCCCTTGAAGGAGAAATTACTTATGATGAATTGTTAAATGCTTTAAAAAACCACACAAAATAATAAGAGCCCTGGCACAGATGGATTTGCCCACAAATTAAAAAAACAATTCTGGAAAGATATTGGCATCTACTTGCCAAGATCAGTAAATGAAGGTTTTAAAAAAGGTGAACATTCTGTCATTCAAAAGTAAGGAATTATTATGTGTATCCCTAAAGGTGATAAACCAAAACAATTAAAAAAAAATTAGCATCCAATCTCTCATGAGCTGCTCTCTCAAACTACTGTCTTCAGTCATTGCTGAACGTCTAAAAAAGGATTCTTCCAAAATTAATTAGTCGAGACCAAACTGATTTCATGGCAAATAGATATATTGGTGATAATATTCGTTTAATATATGATTCGTTGGTTAATACTGAATTATTTAATATGCCAGGGATGCTATTTTTAGTAGATTTGAAAAAAGCCTTTGATTCAGTATCCTGGTCCTTCATTAAAAATAAAGTAAAGTTTGTTTTATTTAACGACGTCACTAAAGCACCTTGATTTTTTTTATCTTATCATCGGCTATTGGACGTCAAACATATGGTCATTCTGACACTGTTTTTTAGAGGAAACCCGCTGTTGCCACATAGGCTACTCTTTTATGACAGGCAGCAAGGGATCTTTTATTTGCGCTTCCCACAGGCAAGATAGCACAAACCATGGCCTTTGTTGAACCAGTTATGGATCACTGGTCGGTGCAAGTGGTTTACACCTACCCATTGAGCCTTGCGCAGCATTCACTCAGGGTTTGGAGTCGGTATCTGGATTAAAAATCCCATGCCTCGACTGGGATCCAAACCCAGTACCTACCAGCCTGTAGACCGATGGCCTAACCACGACGCCACCGAGGCCGGTTTCATTGAAAATACTTTATCTTTTATTGGCTTTGGAAATGACATGAGAAGATGGATCCAAACATTACATACAAATATTAAATCTTGCTTGATAATTAATGGTACATTGTACCTTATCTCCATGGTTCGAAATTCATGGAGGCTGTAGACTATGATGAGGACCAGGAGAAGTGATGGATATTTAAACATATGAATGTATTATAATTGATATATTATTCTTACATTTATTACACAAAATTATCATATACTACTAAATCAAAATCAATTTACAGAGAGAGAGAGAGAAAAGAGTAAAATTTGTACGTTAATGGAATTTCAAGACAATTGTGACACTGAAATATTGTTTGTGATTTATTATGGTGTTGTTCAAGCATTTAGAAAATATTTCTCAAATTTAAAAATTGTACAACCAAACACCTTTACTGGATGACACTATTGTTATGATTAAACTCATCTCAATTAAAAAGGGCTCTAAACAATACTATTATATATTAGCAAATAAAAATAACATAACAGCTGAATCAAAATGGGAAGAATTATTTCATTCGGATATCGACTGAACAAAAATATATTCCAAGCCATTAAAGACAACCTCAGATACAAAGTTACGATGGTTTCAGTGCAGGTGACTACATAGAATTATCACAACTAATCTGTTTTTATTACAAATCAACAAAACTGATGATAATCTTTGTACATGTTGTAAAGGCACTCCGGAAACTATAGTTCATCTCTTCTGGGAGTGTATTCCAGTCAAAACATTTTGGAATGCTTTTGTCCAACTGATGCACGATAACTGTCAAAAAATTTATAACTTGTCTCTTGAAGCCGAATTGATTCTTCTTGGTGAAAATAATAAAGCAATAACAGATGATATTTTTTTATCTCTTTTTATTACTTTCAAATTCTTTATTTACAAATGTAAAGTAACAGATACATTACCAAATATTGAACATTTAAAATATGTTCTAAAATCAAGATATATAATTGAACCAAGCATCCATCATAGTAAACATTTACACCATACATTTCAAACAAAGTGAGCTATGTATCATAATGTATGTAATATGTAGCCAGGCAATAATTGGACAGAATTTTATAGTAATATTTTGTTTTTGTGTGTGTTTGTATTTCGATTGTCATATACATGCTAGATATACAACCCAATTATAATGGTGTATGTTTTTGTGGGGTTTTTTAATGCAATGTTGTATGTGTATATATCAATGTATGGATGGATGGATCGATGGATGGATGGATGGATGAGTGAACATGTATGTGTGTGTCGGTGTACATCAAATATGTAAATATACCTTTTTTATCTTAATGTCTATATATGTTTGCGTGTGTGTAATGGAAGGAATATTTTAATAAATAAATCTTTGCAGAACACCTTTTAAGATTTAACTAGCTTACAGTTTAGATTCTCTCTCTCTCTAATATATCAAATATGGAAATAATGGTGCTAGTAACTGCATGAAGTTATAGATTTGGAAATAACGGTGCTAGTAACTGCATGAAGTTATAGATTTGGAAATAACGGTGCTAGTAATTGCATGAAGTTATAGATTTGGAAATAACGGTGCTAGTAACTGCATGAAGTTAAAGATTTGGAAATAATGGTGCTAGTAACTGCATGAAGTTATAGATTCAGAAATAACAGTACTTTAAACTGTAGGTACAGATTTTTAATTAACAGTCATGCAGTTTTGGGCTAAAAGTATTGAGCTTCTGAAGTAACAGTGCTAATAGTCTACCAGTATATATCTTTTGATGTCACAGTCTTATAGGTGTTGGACTAACAGTGCAATGTTTTTAAAGTATCAATAGTAAGTAATGTCTTATGGAATAGATGCTTCAGTTTTTGGGGTGACAGCTATATATAGTGCTGTATTATTTTTAGTAATAGTGGTATTGTTAAACAAACCAAACTTAGTTTTGTTCAGGGTCTGAAAGGAATATGTAAATAAAAACAACAAGCAACAACTTTTTTTCTTTTTCTTCAACAAACTTAAATGTATCAAAGTTAGACAAATGACCCACTATAGAACAAATAAAATCAGGGCTTGAGATCTCACGAATTTGGTCTCAACAGGGACTTTTGTCTTTTCTCTACTGTTGAATTTTTATATTGATGTTGATCATGACTTTAGTTTTGCATTAACCATAGTTTGACACCCAATAGCCGATGTATTTTTCGTGCTGGGGTGTCGTTAAACATTCATTCATTCATTCATTTGTCTGTTCTCAGTGCAGGAAAGTCATTTTAGTTCCGATTTTAGTAGTTATGAGTGAGAGAGAAGTCTGTGTAGTGCCTCACACCTACCCACCAAGTCATTAAAACTCTCTCCGAGTGGGAGCCAGTACCTGGATGTGAACCCAGTACCTTCTAGCCTGTAGTCTGATGGTTTAACCATTACACCACAGAGACTGGTACATCCCTCTCAAAACATTTAACGACACCACTAGAGCACATTAATTTATTAATCATAGGCTATTGGTAATTTTGACATATAGTCATAGATAGGAAACACTGCATTTTTTCATTAGTAGCAAGAGATCTTTTATATATGCACCATCCCACAGACAGGATAGCACATACCACAGCCTTTGATCTATCAGTCATGGTGTACTGGCTGGAACGAGATGGGGATCGATCCCAGACCGACCTAATATCAATTTTAAAAAAAGAATTTTACATGTAAAACTAGTTATGGTATATCTACATGTATAGCTAATTTAAGAATAACAAGATCAAACATGCTCAGTAATGTATCCAGTACGACGTGAATCGTACAATAAATGTATGAATGGAACATGCTAGTAACAAAAGACTTGTATAATTAGACTGATATCTGCTGTTTTTTTCCACAGTCTCTGATGTCCAGTCATCCGTGACATTGAACTGATTCTGAACAACGGAACAAACCTGGAGCATATCACTAATTGAATTCACGTGTGACAGATACAGTGGGTAAGTTTTGACATTATCACTCGACTCAATAGTTTACTAATTTTCACAGTTAGAGATTTAAAAATGTTTTAGTTTTTTTAATATTACTTAATTAGGCCTGTTTTAGAAGTAATATCACATGTTTTAAGCAATAGATAATTGAACAAAATGACGGAACATATTGCTAATAGAATCATGTGTAAGTCTTATATATACTCTTCAAAAAAAGTAGGGGAACTCTTATAAGAATTTACAATTGCCAAAATTGTAAGGTATATTAGCTGTGGGGAATGGTTATATGATAATAGTGAATTAATTGGGCAAACATTACAACTGGTAGTTCAGTATTACAGTAGGTTTTATGACCACCAAAGATCTTGTAGGACGATTGGGGTCACAAATGAAATTTGAAAGTTGACATTTTTTATTAGTAAATTGCAAATTCAAATAATAAAAATGACTAAAAACAAAACAATGACAACTGTATGATAAACAGAATGAAAAAGATTGACAGAAATAATGTTCCACAGTGATTAATGGACCTTCCTGGAAATTGTCAAAATTGAGAATGACACCCCACGCATGTGTACGGTGTAACTGCGTGATGCATGTGCAAACTATGGAATGTGTTTCAGTGTGTTGATAAACAGACCTGAACATTCTTTACTAGAATGTCTGTGGTCAAAATATATGTTCGGTCTAATAGTTGATATTAACATTAATATTTCAGGTTCCCCTACTTTTTTTGAAGTGTATATATATATATATATATATATATATATACAGTAGAATCTCATTGGCTCGAACGCCCAACGGTCGAACCTACAGGTATTCTCGAACCAAGAACAATGTCCCGATTTTTTTCTCTCTATTAAACCCTTTTATTTGTGTGCTGATTGGTCGAATACCCCTAGGGTCGAACAGAAGGTTTCTCTCGAACCAGTTTATTAGTCCGAACTGTAAAATTAAACATATATAGCTCGAACGACTACTGGCCTTTAATATTCCAGTAACGGAGCACTGATTGAGACGGGGGGAAAATATCAATCAGAGAATGCGGCCTCCAAGGAGGTTCGATCCTATGACCAAAGGACCTCAGCCAAGAGCACTACAGACTGAGCCAGATCCATGGACACACTAATACTATATAGATCTACAAACACTGATAATGCTTAATGTTTTCTTTCCACCCTATGTGGTATGTGCTATCTTGTCTGTGGTAAAATGCATATAAAGCATCCCTTGATGCAGGAGCTGAACGTAGCCCAGTGGTAAAGCACTCACTCGATGTGCGGTTGGTCTGGGATCGGTGGGCCCATTGGGTTATTTCTCGTTCCAACCAGTGTACCACGACTGGCATATCAAAGGCTGTGGTATGTACTACCCTGTCTGTGGGATGGTGCATATAAAAGATCCCTTGCTGCTAGTCGAAAAGAGTAGCTCATGAAGTGACGACAGTGGGTTTCCACTTTCAATATCTGTGTGGTCCTTAACCATATGTCTGACGCCATATATAACCTTAAATAAAATGTGTTGAGTGCATTGTTAAATAAAACATTTCCTTCCTTCCTTCCCTTGCTGCATTAGGAAAAATGTAGCAGGTTTGCTCTCATGACTACATATCAGAATGTTTGACATCCAATAGCTGATGATTAATTAACCAATGTGCACTAGTGGAGTTGTAAACAAAACAAAGTTTCTTTGCACCGAACATGTGTTTTGTGTTCCGTGTTCCGACACATTTCTCTTACACTGCCTTGTCAATAAACAGTATGACAAGAACTGGACAGGATCCACAAGTTTTCTCAACTGGCAGAGGATCTCTACATCTGAAACAAATTTTCATTACCTACATGTATTCACACACATATAGCCTGGTGATTTCACTGCCTCCTATATAGTTACCCAAGTACTTTAGAACCAGCTAGTCCAACGCCACATAACCGTAAATAAAATGTGTTGAGTGCATCGTTAAATAAAACATTTCTTTCTTTCTTTAGAACCAGCTTTTTCACCGGCCTCAGTGGTGTCTGTCTCGGCCTCAGTGGTGTCTGTCTCGGCCTCAGTGGTGTCTGTCTCGGCCTCAGTGGTGTCTGTCTCGGTGGAGTCGTGGTTTAAAAGTTTGTTTTATTTAACGGCAACACATTGATTTATTAATCATCGGCTGTTGGATGTCAAACATAATTATGGTCATTTTGACACAGTCATAGAGAGGAAATCCGCTTCAATTTTTCCATTATTAGCAAGGGATATTTTATATGCACCATCCCACAGACAGGATAGCACATACCATGGTCTTTGATTTACCAGTGGTTAAGCCATCGGACAGTTGGTAAGTACAGGGTTCGTGGGGTGGGACGTAGCCCAGTGGTTAAGCCATCGGACAGTTGGTAAGTACAGGGTTCGTGGGGTGGGACGTAGCCCAGTGGTTAAGCCATCGGACAGTTGGTAAGTACAGGGTTCGTGGGGTGGGACGTAGCCCAGTGGTTAAGCCATCGGACAGTTGGTAAGTACAGGGTTCGTGGGGTGGGACGTAGCCCAGTGGTTAAGCCATCGGACAGTTGGTAAGTACAGGGTTCGTGGGGTGGGACGTAGCCCAGTGGTAAAGCCATCGGACAGTTGGTAAGTACAGGGTTCGTGGGGTGGGACGTAGCCCAGTGGTAAAGCGCTCGCTTCATGCATGATCGGTTTAGGATCGATTCCCATCGGTGGGCCCATCAGGCTATTTCTCGCTCCAGACAGTGCACCACTACTGCTATATCAAAGGCTGTGGTATGTGCCATCCTGTCTGTGGGATGGTGCATATAAAAGATTCCTTTCTACTAATGGAACAATGTAGCAGGTTTCTTCTCTAAGACTATGTCAAAATGACCAAATGTTTGACATCCAATAACCAATCAATAATAAATCAATGTGCTCTAGTGGTGTTGTTAAACAAAACAACTGTAATGTACAGGGTTTGCAGCCCGATACTGGCTCCCATCCATAGTGAGTTTTAACATCTTGATGGTAGATGTAAGACCACGTACTACACCCTCTTTTCTCTCGCTAACCACTAACAACTAACAACTATCCTACTGTCCTGGACACAGCCCAGATAGCTGAGGTGTGTGCCCAAGACACTGTGCTTGAACCTTAATTGGATATACGCACGAAAATAAGTTGACTGGCTGTGGTATGTGCTATCCTGTCTATGGGATGGTGTATATAAAAGACATTTGGTAATACTGACATTCAATCTTAAAGAATGGAAACCACCTATATTTTTTTCATTAGTAGCAAGAGATCTGTTATATGCACCATCCCACAAACAGGATAGCACATACCACAGTCTTTGATGTACCAGTCGTGGTGCACTAACTAGAATGAGAAATAGCCCAATGGGCCCACTGATGAGGATCGACCCTAGACCAACTGTGCATCAGGCAAGCACATTACCACTGGACTACCTTGTCTTTTGCAAAAAAAATTCAAATTAAACATCTGTTAACCCTTTTGACCATGTCACTGAGGTCTTGAATTTAATGTGCAAATGGAAAATGAATTCGACAAAACTGGAGTTGCACAGGCTATAAGCTATGGGCAAACTAAACTACTGAGCACCCAATTTTCAAAGCCCTGCATGCCCAGTGTATTAAGCTTGGTGCTGACACACTTTCACCAGGCTCGGAAGATGGAACTGTCATGTAGTAACCATGCATTCTTGTCTTAACACATGTTTTTCATAACTGACGTTTCGCTAATTACTGCAGTACACTGTGCTATGCATGTGCTTCTACATGTTTTACCTATCTCGGCTTGACAATATATACTCTTTTTTTTTTTACAATATCAGTAAAACGATTTTGACATTTTTTCTTACAGATTGAAGGTAAAAGGCAGTGTACTAGAAATATGCATAAGGATAATAATTCGGACGGACTGTATTGATGTTTTATGGTACTGTGCAGTATTACCTGGTACAGGTTTTTCTCAACAAGACCTTGAAAAAATAAAGAAGTGGTGCTTATTAACAAAGGATAAAAATTACTAGATGAAATTGACGGTAAAAGGATACGCATAAGGATAATAATTCGTACGGACTGTATTAACGTTTTTTGTGGTACTGTACAGTATTACCTGGTGTAATTTTTCTCAACAAGACCTTGAAGAAATAAAGAAGTGGATCTAATTAGCAAAGCATAAAAATTACTGGATAAAAGTGTGGATTTGCCATTGACAGGTGAGTTATGTTTTCTTTACACTTTCAATCATGTTGGTCCTGTCTAGAAAAAAACAAAAAAAGAAGAAACAAAAAGAAGAAGAAACAAAGCAAGTAGCCAGAAGTCACAACATGCATACAGTGAAACCTGTCTTAAACTGAACACTCATTGAACCAAGTAAAAAGTCCACTTTTAAGGCTGTCCAGTTTAGAGAGGTTTTGTTCTGTACTGATAATAAAAAAGTCCAGTTTTAAGGCTGTCCAGTTTAGAGAGGTTTTGTTCTGTACTGATAATAAAAAAAGTCCAGTTTTAAGGCTGTCCAGTTTAGAGAGGTTATGTTCTCTACTGATAATAAACAAGTCCAGTTATAAAGTGTGTCCAGTTTAAAGAGGTTTTTGCTCTGTAATAATATTTAAAAAGGCTCTGTGAAGAATGTCTGGTTTTGAGGGAATCCTAGTTAGTTAATGTACACTGGAATCTCTCTAAATCAGACACCCAATGGATCAAGTAAAAAGTTCAGTTTTAAGAGGTGTCCAGTTTAAAGAGGTTTTGTTCTGTAATGATTTTTAAAAAGAAAGTGTGAGGAATGTCCGATTTTGAGGGAATTCTGGTTTACAGAGGGTCCAGTTTTGAGGGGTTTCACTGTTTAAAAAAAGAAAATTAGGAATAGGGAATGAGCAGGCATGGATCCAGGTGGAGGGTGCTAGGGGTGCATGCACAGCCCCTCCTCTCCTGAATTAAGATTTCCCTGGATATCCTATTTTTAAAGTATTTGTATAATGGATTTATTCCTTTTGAGTGTGGAATATGTAATATTATAGAATCAACTATAGCTTAATGTGTTTCTGGTGAGTGCTTGCAGTGCCGTAGGAAGGTGCCAAAAACGGGGGTGGGGTGGGGCACATATACACACATTCACGCACGTGCACACATACACATATATATATAACCATCACACATGCCCCCCCCCCCCCACACTTGCTACGTAGCTACTGCAGGTGCATTATTCTATGTTGCACCTGGTCACCAGATACTGTTGCAAATTGTGTCAAACCAGGGCAGTACCTATAGCTCAGTCAATACCGATGACTCATCAAAAAACCAGTGCATTTCGCAGTGACAGAAATGAGCAGACTGTTTCACTAGTCCACCAGATAAGTGCATCTAGAAATCTACTTGTCCGCCAATATTTTTACTTGTCCAAGTAAGTGGCTTGTTTTGTTTAAGTGCAAGGATAATATCTTTGATTGCTCAAAATGAAACAGCAAATATGAATTTTACTTGTCTACTGGACAGCCATTGAAGTATCATTTTACTTGTCCAAGCCGATTTTCACTTGTCAGGACAAACAGACATGTGCGTGTTTCGGTTACAGGGCTTTAGATTGGATCAACATCAAGGGAAAAAAAAAAAATTGTGCCTAAAGTAGAGATACCTAAAATAATCATGGCCAAATTAAGTACAAACATGCTGACCTCAAAATATTTCTCCTCAAAATCACTGAAATGTTAAATTTAAATACATTAAAATAACTTGAAATACAATTTCTTAATATTGACAACTCTCTAGCAGCTGTTAAAGGCATACTGTCACAGATTTAAGGACCTTATTTCTCTAAAAATGGATAATAAATAAAAATTACATTAATCGCATCACCTTAACTGAACCATGATGGAGTGAAATCCATGTCAACCCTCTCGGCAATTTTAGTTTTTGAATTATGGACCATTGCCATAATTCAATTATTTTTACAACATATTCATAAATGGAGTATGATAGTTATGAAGATGGTTGAATAAAGTACATTTAGGGACAAATCAAATTATTTTTGTTCAGGTAATACTTTTTTAGACCATTAAATAGGTCAGTGGTATGTGACAATATGCCTTTAATGACAGTACTGAACTAAACCGACCTTCCTGCACTCATAAAAGACTAAAGACCCCGTTGTGCCTAAATTAGTGAGATATAAAGCCCTGGGTTTCCTCCAGTTATTGTTACGTACACCAACTTTGGTTACAAAGCATTTCGATGCGCTTCCAACCCATTCCACATGTGGAAGTCGGAATTCACTTCCAGTTCTGTTCACTTATATGTTTTTGGTGTGTGTCAATGGTTAATACAGTAATAATAATAAATTCTTTATTTAGTGAGGGTAACGCAGTTAGCACAAGCTAATCTTCTCTGACAGGGCTGCAGACAGTATTCGCCCGGTCGCCAAATGCGAGTAAAAACTTTGACGGACAAGTTAAAAAATGCAACTACCAGTTCGACGGGCGATCTGTCTTTTTCTGACTGACTAATTTAATTTGTTGTATACATATTTTGTTTTTGCATTGAATCCACGGTGTGTTCTGAATAGACTGTTCTGTTAAACACTTTTGCGATGTCACTTGAATATTGTAAATCTATATTTTAAAAATGTGAAAAAACTTAGTATTTACCAGAGTATTTCAACATTTATTGATTTGTCAGTCAAGGTTTGGGTCTTGTTGTTGTTTGCTACATGATGTTGATCACTTACCAAGTGTCCCTAGTGTTTTGTTATTAAAAAAAGAGAGAGACAGAGAAAAAAAAAAATCATTTGAAGTAAATAATAATAAATTATATTCTATAGGTTGACGAACTAGTAGAAAGTCTGGCAGGCTAGTACATTTTAGTTGGTTCTAGTCAGACGGGGTAGTGATATATTTTCCATTTCTGCACCCCTGCCTGAGGCCCTCAAGTACAAACAATACAAAATTACAACACATACATTTATGAACAAATAGAAAATACATGTATGGCAATAAAAATATGTACAAATTTTTTAATGATATTATTTTAGAAAATATTTCTTGAGTCAATATTTAAAAACAGCAGTATTTGGCAACGATCGGATAGCTTTAGGTAATTGATTCCAAAGTACTAGACTAGAGTAACTGAAAACATGTTTAAATAAAGATATTTTAGGTTTAGGAAATAAATAGATTTCCATCCTCCACATTTCTAAGGTGACAGAATGCAGTTAAATTCTTTAAAAAACCCCACCCAAAGTAGCAGTTTATTTTTTATACATTGTAGGTGTTATTTGCAAGACATAAAACTTGATATGCAGTATGCAGATGTCACATGGGTATATATATAATATATGCAGATCTATTGTATGACCATACCGTGAACTGTATAGGACCATGCTGTGTGCCCTAAATAGCAGTTTATTTTTTATACATTGTAGTTGTTATTTGCAAGACATAAAACTTGATATGCAGTGTGCAGATGTCACATGGGTATATATATATAATATATGCAGATCTATTGTATGACCATACCGTGAACTGTATAGAACCATGCTTTGTGCCCTAAATAGCAGTTTATTCTTTATACATAGTAGGTGTTATTTGCAAGACGTAAAACTTGATACACAGTATGCAGATGTCACATGGGTATATGCAAATCTA
The DNA here is from genome assembly GCF_016097555.1 of Gigantopelta aegis. Classification (NCBI taxonomy): domain Eukaryota; kingdom Metazoa; phylum Mollusca; class Gastropoda; order Neomphalida; family Peltospiridae; genus Gigantopelta; species Gigantopelta aegis. Next base: position 3,196,981 of record NC_054709.1, read on the forward strand.
TTGTATGACCATACCGTGAATTGTATAGGACCATACCGTGAATTGTATAGGACCATGCTTTGTGCCCTAAATAGCAGTTTATTTTTTTATAAATACATTGTAGGTGTTATTTGTATGATGTAAATAGAGGTTATTACCAGAGAGTTTTTCGGTATCGTCAATATCATATATTAGGAATAAAAATTGTATTATGCGAGCCTCTGGCGAGCATAATACATTATTTTTATTCCTAATATATGATATTGACGATACCGAAATACACGAGGGTAATAATCTCTTTATCATATAAGCTCAAGCTTAATACAACATGTTTTTGTAAACTGTACACGCAACTCTAATTCCAGTCCGCCATTACTAGATATTCAAATGATGTAAGAATATGTGGCGTGGTGTATTTTTGAATGGAAATGACGTCAAACTCGAATGACGTCATTTTGGATGTCCTTACATCAAAATAAAGTTATGCCTAACGTTTTTTGTTTTCTGAACGCTGGACAGCTTTCAGTGTCAAATTGCCATTGAAATGTTTTTATTTGATGACTATGAATGCATATGTCAATCATGGAGTGTAACCCAAGTACGTTTGCTTAAATGTCAATAAACCTAATGCCGAGACCTCGATTTGTCCTGATTCAGGAAGTCAAGCCCTAGAGAACCATTGTTTAAAGAATATATTGTTAGTGGCGTCAGTAAGTCAGTATGACTTGATAGACTGTGCACAAAAGGTAAGGGAACTCTGAGATGACTCATGACTCATGTAGCTCAGTGGTAGAGCAGCTGCATGAAGTGCTATAAAGAATTAATGAGTGGATCAGAGCTATAAAGAATTAATGGCTTGATCAGTGCTATAAAGAATTAATGGATTGGTCAGTGCTATAAAGAACTAATGACTGGATCAGTGCTATAAAGAATTAATGGCTGCATCAGTGCTATAAAGAATTAATGGCTGCATCAGTGCTATAAAGAATTAATGGGTTGGCCAGTGCTATAAAGAATTAATGACTGGATCAGTGTTATAAAGAATTAATGAGTGGATCAGAGCTATAAAGAATTAATGGCTTGATCAGTGCTATAAAGAATTAATGGATTGGTCAGTGCTATAAAGAACTAACGGCTTGATCAGTGCTATAAAGAATTAATGGCTGCATCAGTGCTATAAAGAATTAATGGGTTGGCCAGTGCTATAAAGAATTAATGGCTGCATCAGTGCTATAAAGAATTAATGGGTTGGCCAGTGCTATAAAGAACTGGTGGATTGATCAGTGCTATTAAGAAGTAACAGCTTGATTAGTGCTATAAAGAATTAATGGTTTGATCAATGCTATAAAGAACTAATGGCTTGATAAGCACTATAAAGAACTAATGGCTTGATAAGTGCTATAAAGAACTAAGGGCTTGATAAGTGCTATAAAGAACTAAGGGCTTGATAAGTGCTATAAAGAACTAATGGCTTGATAAGTGCTATAAAGAACTAATGGCTTGATAAGTGCTATAAAGAACTAAGGGCTTGATAAGTGCTATAAAGAACTAACGGCTTGATCAGTGCTATAAAGAATTAATGGCTGCATCAGTGCTATAAAGAATTAATGGGTTGGCCAGTGCTATAAAGAATTAATGGCTGCATCAGTGCTATAAAGAATTAATGGTTTGATCAATGCTATAAAGAACTAATGGCTTGATAAGTGCTATAAAGAACTAAGGGCTTGATAAGTGCTATAAAGAACTAACGGCTTGATCAGTGCTATAAAGAATTAATGGCTGCATCAGTGCTATAAAGAATTAATGGGTTGGCCAGTGCTATAAAGAACTGGTGGATTGATCAGTGCTATTAAGAAGTAACAGCTTGATTAGTGCTATAAAGAATTAATGGTTTGATCAATGCTATAAAGAACTAATGGCTTGATAAGCACTATAAAGAACTAATGGTTTGATGAGTGCTATAAAGAACTAATGGCTTGGTGAGTGCTATAAAGAACTAATGGCTTTATGAGTGCTATAAAGAACTATTGGCTTGTTCATTGCTATAAAGAACTGATGCCTTGATCAATACTATAAAGATCAGTGCTATAAAGAAATAAAGTCTTGATCAGTGCTATAAAGAAATAATGGCTTTGTCAGTGCTATAAAGAACTAATGCCTTGACCAGTGTTATAAAGAACTAATGGCATGTTCAGTGTTATAAATAACGGATGCCTTGATCAGTGCTATTAAGAAATAATGGCTTGGTCAGTGCTATAAAGAACTAATGGCTTGATCAGCACTATAAAGAAGTAACGACTTGATAAGTGCTATAAAGAACTAATGGCTTGATAAGTGCTATAAAGAACTAATGGCTGGATCAGTGCTATAAAGAATTAATGGCTGCATCAGTGGTATAAAGAACTAAAGTCTTGATCAGTGCTATAAGAAATAATGGCTTGGTCAGTGCTATAAAGAACTAATGGCTTGATTAGCACTATAAAGAAGTAACGGCTTGATAAGTGCTATAAAGAACTAATGGCTTGATAAGTGCTATAAAGAACTAAGGGCTTGATAAGTGCTATAAAGAACTAACGGCTTGATCAGTGCTATAAAGAATTAATGGCTGCATCAGTGCTATAAAGAATTAATGGGTTGGCCAGTGCTATAAAGAACTGGTGGATTGATCAGTGCTATTAAGAAGTAACAGCTTGATTAGTGCTATAAAGAATTAATGGTTTGATCAATGCTATAAAGAACTAATGGCTTGATAAGCGCTATAAAGAACTAATGGTTTGATGAGTGCTATAAAGAACTAATGGCTTGGTGAGTGCTATAAAGAACTAATGGCTTTATGAGTGCTATAAAGAACTATTGGCTTGTTCATTGCTATAAAGAACTGATGTCTTGATCAATACTATAAAGATCAGTGCTATAAAGAAATAAAGTCTTGATCAGTGCTATAAAGAAATAATGGCTTTGTCAGTGCTATAAAGAACTAATGCCTTGACCAGTGTTATAAAGAACTAATGGCATGTTCAGTGTTATAAATAACGGATGCCTTGATCAGTGCTATTAAGAAATAATGGCTTGGTCAGTGCTATAAAGAACTAATGGCTTGATCAGCACTATAAAGAAGTAACGGCTTGATAAGTGCTATAAAGAACTAATGGCTTGATAAGTGCTATAAAGAACTAATGGCTGGATCAGTGCTATAAAGAACTAAAGTCTTGATCAGTGCTATAAAGAAATAATGGCTTGGTCAGTGCTATAAAGAACTAATGGCTTGATTAGCACTATAAAGAAGTAACGGCTTGATCAGTGCTATAAAGAACTAATGGCTTGATAAGTGCTATAAAGAACTAACGGCTTGATAAGTGCTATAAAGAACTAACGGCTTGGTCAGTGCTATAAAGAAATAATGGATTGATCAGCGCTATAAAGAACTAAAGTCTTGATCAGTGCTATAAAGAAATAATGGCTTGGTCAGTGCTATAAAGAACTAATGGCTTGGTCAGCACTATAAAGAACTAATGGCTTGATAAGTGCTATAAAGAACTAATGGCTTGGTCAGTGCTATAAAGAACTAATGGCTTGATCAGTGCTATAAAGAACTAACGGCTTGATCAGTGCTATAAAGAATTAATGGCTGCATCAGTGCTATAAAGAATTAATGGGTTGGCCAGTGCTATAAAGAACTGGTGGATTGATCAGTGCTATTAAGAAGTAACAGCTTGATTAGTGCTATAAAGAATTAATGGTTTGATCAATGCTATAAAGAACTAATGGCTTGATAAGCGCTATAAAGAACTAATGGTTTGATGAGTGCTATAAAGAACTAATGGCTTGGTGAGTGCTATAAAGAACTAATGGCTTTATGAGTGCTATAAAGAACTATTGGCTTGTTCATTGCTATAAAGAACTGATGTCTTGATCAATACTATAAAGATCAGTGCTATAAAGAAATAAAGTCTTGATCAGTGCTATAAAGAAATAATGGCTTTGTCAGTGCTATAAAGAACTAATGCCTTGACCAGTGTTATAAAGAACTAATGGCATGTTCAGTGTTATAAATAACGGATGCCTTGATCAGTGCTATTAAGAAATAATGGCTTGGTCAGTGCTATAAAGAACTAATGGCTTGATCAGCACTATAAAGAAGTAACGGCTTGATAAGTGCTATAAAGAACTAATGGCTTGATAAGTGCTATAAAGAACTAATGGCTGGATCAGTGCTATAAAGAACTAAAGTCTTGATCAGTGCTATAAAGAAATAATGGCTTGGTCAGTGCTATAAAGAACTAATGGCTTGATTAGCACTATAAAGAAGTAACGGCTTGATCAGTGCTATAAAGAACTAATGGCTTGATAAGTGCTATAAAGAACTAACGGCTTGATAAGTGCTATAAAGAACTAACGGCTTGGTCAGTGCTATAAAGAAATAATGGATTGATCAGCGCTATAAAGAACTAAAGTCTTGATCAGTGCTATAAAGAAATAATGGCTTGGTCAGTGCTATAAAGAACTAATGGCTTGGTCAGCACTATAAAGAACTAATGGCTTGATAAGTGCTATAAAGAACTAATGGCTTGGTCAGTGCTATAAAGAACTAATGGCTTGATCAGTGCTATAAAGAACTAACGGCTTGATCAGTGCTATAAAGAATTAATGGCTGCATCAGTGCTATAAAGAATTAATGGGTTGGCCAGTGCTATAAAGAACTAATGGTTTGGTCAGCACTATAAAGAACTAATGGCTTGGTCAGCACTATAAAGAACTAATGGCTTGGTCAGCACTATAAAGAACTAATGGCTTGGTCAGCACTATAAAGAACTAATGGCTTGGTCAGCACTATAAAGAACTAATGGCTTGATAAGTGCTATAAAGAACTAATGGCTTGATAAGTGCTATAAAGAACTAACGGCTTGATAAGTGCTATAAAGAACTAACGGCTTGATCAGTGCTATAAAGAAATAATGGATTGATCAGCGCTATAAAGAACTAAAGTCTTGATCAGTGCTATAAAGAAATAATGGCTTGGTCAGTGCTATAAAGAACTAATGGCTTGGTCAGCACTATAAAGAACTAATGGCTTGATAAATGCTATAAAGAACTAATGGCTTGGTCAGTGCTATAAAGAACTAATGGCTTGATAAGTGCTATAAAGAACTAACATCTTGATCAGTGCTATAAAGAACTAATGGCTTGATCAGCGCTATAAAGAAATAATGATTTATGTAAACAATTTATTGTGTTTATAGTAGCATACAGCAAGACATATGCACCAGTGGTTTAAACATTACATCTTGTTTAACAGCATTCAGAGAAAACAAAAATCCATTTTCCAGATTAATAGCGTTGATCAGTCTCCATATAAATACCACCTGTACTGAAAGGTAGCTTGTTGTATATAGGGCCCTAGAGGGTTTTTTATGGGCAAAGTTCACAGCAGCGATGAACAAAAGAGAACCACCAGATTTGTGTGAATAATTGCAACCCTTGGGAGTCTTTGATCTGGAAACGTATTGTTAGGAAAAACTGTCTTTATTCAGAATTTTCAGCTCTGGGGAACTGGCCTTTGATCAAATGTGTACATGGTTGGTGGAAAGAAAAGAAAGGAAATGTTTTATTTAATGACACACTCAACACATTTATGGTTATATGGCGTCGGACATATGGTTAACGGACCACACAGATATTCAGAGAGGAAACCCGCTATTGCCACTTCATGGGCTACTCTTTTTGATTATCAGCAAGGGATCTTTTATATGCATCGTCCCATAGACAAGATACCACAGCCTTTGATGTGCCAGTCATGGTGCACTGGCTGGAGCAGATGGTTGGTGGAGTTCAGTGTATGGGTGAACAATGGAGGTCTGTTAGATTCATGGTCCGGGTGTGTGTGTGTTCTCCTTCAATTCAGCAGCATCTGTTTGATCCAAGGGACTGAGAATTAGCTCAGTCGGTAGAGTGCTCGCTCGAGCTGCTTGCGTCGCACGATTCAAGCACCTCGGTTAATACATTCAACTGATTGGCTTTTTTTTTTTACGTTGCAATCAGTGCACTACAACTGACCGAATGCCGTGGTATGTGCTTTCCTGTCTGTGGGAAAGTGCATATAAACGATCCCTTTCTGCATTAGGAAAAATATAGCAGATTTCCTCTAGTGACTATGTGCCAGAATTACCCAGTGTTTGACATCCAATAGCCGATGATTAATTAATGAATGTGCTCTAGTGATGTTATTAAACAAAACAAAAACAATGTTCATCTTTCATGTCAGTAGCATCTGTTTGATCCAGCGACAGTTAAGCTAGATTTATACTTCACCGCTGACTCTTGTTGGCCAGTAGTTGACTCGCCCAGTCCTGCTTCTGTTCAAACTAATCCTGATTTATCAGTGAAGTCAGTGTGATTTAAAGTAAGGTCGGCAATCAAACTATGAATTGACCTTTAGGCAAAGTGGTGTTTACAGCCTCAAAAAAGTAATATATACAATACTGTAAATTGAGAGAAAAAAATGTGTGTGTGTGTGTGTGTCTGTGTGTGTGTGTCTGTGTGTGTGTGTGTGTGTGTGTGTGTGTGTGTGTTTTAGATTTGCCATCACCACCATGGTCATTGCCATCATCACCATGGTCATTGCCATCACCACCATCAACATCACCATGGTCATTGCCATCACCACCATCAACATCACCATAATCACCATCATCATCACTATCCTCATCATCACCATCATCACCACCATCATCACCACCATCGCCATCATCATCATCATCACCATCATCATCATCACCATCACTATCATCACCATCATCATCACCATCATCATCACTGTCATTACTATCACCATCATCATCATCACCATCACTACCACCACCACCATCACCATCACTATCATCATCATCATTATCATCACCATCACTATCACCACCATCATTATCATCACCATCACTATCACCACCATCATTATCACCATCACTGTCATCATCATCATCATCATCATCATCATAATCATGTTTTGATTGAGAATTTGGTTGTAGCTTGGTGTTAGTTGAAGTTTGTTTTGTTCTAGTGGTGTCGTTAAAGAAAACAAAACTTTAACTTTTAATTTTCTTTGCGTGTTTATTTTTTTTAAAACTACTACAAAATTATTAAAATATAAATGCTCAGTATGTCACTAACTTAAATAGCTCCCCATAATCTTAAGTTAGGGGAAGCAGTGAATCACTCCCCTCTATTGTATATCAAAGGCTGCGGTATGTGCTGTCCTGTATGGGATGGTGCATATAAAAGATCCCTTGCTGCTAATCGGAAAGAGTAGCTCATGAAGTGGTGACAGCGGGTTTCCTCCCTCAATATATGTGTGATCCTTAACCATATGTCTGACGCCATATAGCCGTAAATAAAATGTGTTGAGTGTGTTGGTAAATAAACCATTTCCTTCCTTCCCCAGCAAGCTGGGTTTGAATAACCATATTAAAAACCAAAATTAATTACCTTAAATATTCATTTCCCTTTTATTGAGCTATTACCACAGGAGAATTGCATTTGTTTAATGATGCATTACAGTTGTAGAAACAGTCAGTCCCGAAGAAAAATAATCAAAACTCTGATGATGAAACGATGCTTTTTTGTCTTGCACTCATCTTATCTGCAGAATTGTTTGAATGGAGTAAACATTGTCTGATCTTGTGCGGATTTCTTCATGCTACCAGTCATCAAGTCTTTGTTTAATTTGGCAGTAACCTGCTTCATATTCTGTTTATTATGAGAATGTGCACCATAAAGATAATGGTTTTTCAGAACCGGCAGAGATAAAAGAAAGCCAGACATTAGACCATGGTGCCAGATGTGTATGTGTGTGTGTGTGTTTACTGTAATCTCTGGTACACATATGTCAGAGGCAAAGGGTTGTAGTTGGACCTCTGTGTATATGTATGTGTGAGTATTTACGGTAATCTCTGGTACACATATGTTAGAAGCAAAGGGTTGTAGTTGGACCTCTGTGTGTGTGTGTATGTGTGAGTATATACAGTAATCTCTGGTACACATATGTCAGAGGCAAAGGGTTGTAGTTGGACCTCTGTGTATATGTATGTGTGAGTATTTACGGTAATCTCTGGTACACATATGTTAGAAGCAAAGGGTTGTAGTTGGACCTCTGTGTGTGTGTGTATGTGTGAGTATATACAGTAATCTCTGGTACACATATCTCAGAAGCAAAGGGTTGTAGCTGGACCTCTGTGTGTGTGTATGTGTGAGTATTTACGGTAATCTCTGGTACACATATGTTAGAAGCAAAGGGTTGTAGCTGGACCTGTGTGTGTGTATGTGTGAGTATTTACGGTAATCTCTGGTACACATATGTTAGAAGCAAAGGGTTGTAGTTGGACCTCTATGTGTGTGTGTATGTGTGAGTATATAGGGTAATCTCTGGTACACATATGTTAGAAGCAAAGGGTTGTAGTTGGACCTGTGTGTGTGTGTGTATGTGTGAGTATATACAGTAATCTCTGGTACACATATCTCAGAAGCAAAGAGTTGTAGCTGGACCTCTGTGTGTGTGTATGTGTGAGTTTTTACGGTAATCTCTGGTACACATATGTTAGAAGCAAAGGGTTGTAGCTGGACCTGTGTGTGTGTATGTGTGAGTATTTACGGTAATCTCTGGTACACATATGTTAGAAGCAAAGGGTTGTAGTTGGACCTGTGTGTGTGTGTGTGTGTGTGTGTGTGTGAGTATATATGGTTATCTCTGGTACACATATCTCAGAATGAATGAATGAATGAATGAATGTTTAACGACACCCCAGCACGAAAAATACATCGGCTATTGGGTGTCAAACTATGGTTGATGCAAATAAATAAAGTGATGATCAACATCAACATAAAAATTCAAGGTTTAAACAAAAACAGTGTAAAGAACTGCAAAATACAAATACAAATATCACAGAATTTTACGGACACCGAATTTTACTCCAAACTTCAATTTGTGCTGTATTGGCCATTCTCAAAGAGAATGTTACACCCCTGCACCACGGTGAGGTTACAGCACGCGCAGGGGACATATCTCAGAAACAAAGGGTTGTAGATGGACCTGTGTATAGGTTCATGTTTACGGTAATTAAAATAAATAAGGTTTAGTTCAACAGTACATTTTCATGTTTAGATCCATTTCTAATAAACTTGATTTATATTTGCATCTAAAATACATTTTATCATAAACTTCTTTTATAGTTGCACCTAACGTTTGTTTTGTTTAACAACACCACTAGAGCACATTGATTTATTAATAATCAGCTGTTGGATTTCAAACATTTGGTAATTTTGACCTGTAGTCTTAGAGAGAAAACCTGCTACATTTTTCCAGTAGTAGCAAGGTATTTTTTATCTATGCTTTTCCTAGACTGGACAGCACATACCACAGTCTTTGATATACCAGCCATGGTGCTTTTCATTAACACAAACATTTCTTTCCTCTAACAGAACCCCAGACTTAATTTAGATACTGAGACCATTCTATTTTATGGACACATCAAGAAAATTCCTAATCCGCTGTTCAAAAGAAGCTGTATAGACTAGTTAAAGTAATGGAACTAAAAATTTGTTTTGTTTAACGACACCACTAGAGCACATTGATTTTTAATCATTAGCTAATGATGTCAAGTGTTTGGTAATTTTGACATATTGTCTTAGAGAGGAAACCCACACTATTTTTCCATTAGTAGCAAGGGATCTTTTATATGCACTTTCTGTCAGATAGGACAGCACATACCACGGTCCTTGATATACTAGATTTTTAATCATTGGCTATTGGACGTTAATCTTGGTACTTGATGCCATATAACCGTAAATAAAATGTGTTGTGTGCGTTGTTAAATAAAACATTTCCATTACATGGTAGTAGCATTAGGATCTTTTATATACACTTTGTCTAGGCATAACAGCACATACCACGGTCTTTGATATACTAGATTTTTAATCATTGACTATTGGATGTTAAACCTACTACTTTTCCATCACCCAGTAGTAGCATTAGGATCTTTTATATACACTTTTCTTAGACAGGACAGTACATATCACAGTCTTTGATATACCAGCCATGGTGCTTTTCATAACAAAACATTTCTTTCCTGTAACAGAAAACCCAGACTTAATTTAGACACTGAGACCATTCTATTTTAAGATTAAACACGAGAAAATTCCTAATCCACTGTTCAAAAGAAGCCGTATAGACTTTAGTTAAAGTAATGGCAGTAATAGCTGTGTCCATTTTCCATTTGTGTTTTTACCCGAGTGTAGCTAACTAGATCGACGATGGCTTGATCCAGAACTGTATACACAGAGGGATGAAGTAATTACATAATAGCTTTGCTCTAAACATCTTCAACGAGCTTGGGATATGAGCGGCATCGTAATTATCTCTTGTTGACTAAACGGTTCCTTGAGAAGGTTTCGATCAATTGAGTGCACACGGCGAAATGAAGCAAATAATTTCTTTGTAAAATTATTCCACTTCTGTCCCCCAGCAGTGTGTGTTAACTGATGCATTTATCTGGTGCTCAGGGTCTTCTGGTAGTTACGACCACCACACCAAGTTCGGAGTTCGCTGGCGGAATATAAAGTAGGGGACGTAATCAATGATGGGCGGGTTGGCGCGGCAACCGATCTGTTAAACGGTTTGACCTCTGACACAGCTGTTGTAGTCAAAGGTGAGAGACGTGCATGGTGCAATTGATGTGGTTTGCGTAAAAGGAAGATTTAAAAAACAAAATGGTTTATGTAAAATGTGGATGTCTTAAAGTGACTGACCCTAGTTTTTAAACACTATACAATATATTCTTTTACTATTAAAGCCATTTTTGATAATTTAAATTAGAAGTACTTTCATTTTATTATTTAGAATATTCATTTTTTTTTATTTGAAGTGGTTCTGATCATCCAAGGTTTTGTAATGCCTCAAAATTAATTTTTCAAAATTCATTTCATTTCAACTTATTTTTGTGCTTATATTCAGTTAAGGTTCAAGCATGCTGTTCTTGGCACACATCTCAGCTATCTGGGCTGTCTAACAGTGGGTTAGTAAGAGAAAAGAGGGTGTAGTGGTCTTACACCTACCCACTGAGTTGTTAAAACACTCTCTGGATGGGAGCCGGTACCGGGCGGTGAACCCTGTACCTACCAGCCTTATGTCCAATGGCTTAACCACGACACCACCGAGGCCGGTTCATAATTCTAAAAATGCACGTTTGTCTAAGAAGTAATGGTTAATGAGACGAGCTCTAGTTATTTTTGACGGTATTTCCCTGTTTAAACATCACAGACTTTAGCTTCTCTCAGTTATAACCATATCCAAATGTCGTCTAAGAAGTAATGGTCAATGAGACGAGCTCTAGTTATTTTTGATGGTATTTCCCTGTTTAAACATCACAGACTTTAGCTTCTCTCTGCTATAACCATATCCAAATGTCGTCTAAGAAGTAATGGTCAATGAGACGAGCTCTAGTTATTTTTGATGGTATTTCCCTGTTTAAACATCACAGACTTTAGCTTGTCTCAGTTATAACCATATCCAAATGTCGTCTAAGTAATGGTTAATGAGACACACTCTAGTTATTTTTGACGGTATTTCCCTGTTTAAACATCACAGACTTTAGCTTCTCTCTGTTATAACTATATCCAAATGTCGTCTAAGTAATGGTTAATGAGACACGCTCTAGTTATTTTTGATGGTATTTCCCTGTTTAAACATCACTGACTTTAGCTTCTCTCTGTTATAACCATATCCAAATGTCGTCTAAGTAATGGTTAATGAGACACGCTCTAGTTATTTTTGATGGTATTTCCCTGTTTAAACATCACTGACTTTAGCTTCTCTCTGTTATAACTATATCCAAATGTCGTCTAAGAAGTAATGGTTAATGAGACACACTAGTTATTTTTTATGGTATTTCCCTGTTAAAACATCGCAGACTTTAGCTTCTCTCTGTTATAACCTTATCCCAAAGTGTAGCAGGTTTGTAGATTAACTAAACTTAGTGTCCATTAAATTTTCAAGGGCTGAACTAGGGTCTGCACCTTTAATAAATGGGGATTTCTTAAGTGATTTATTAAACCAAAAAATTATAGCTTTTGCTTGAGTTGATTATTTCAGAAAAATATTGTTAGTATCTGTTTTCATTTATTGGTGTCCATCCATCCATCCATCCATCCATTAATGAATCCATCTATCAGTCCAGTCATCCATCATCTGTCTGTTCATTCATCCATCCATTAATCCATCCATCAATCAATCCAGTCATCCATCTGTCTATCCATCTGTCCATCCCTTGATACATCTGTCCATCCATCTTTCCATATTTCTGTCCATCCATATTTCTGTCCATCTCTCCAGTCAGCCAGCCAGCCAGCCAGCCCCAACCCACAATTGAAAACAATACTCCAATACCCAACCACTCACCCAACTCTATCCATCCATCCATCCACCTGGTGTCTGGTATAAAAAGGTTTTACCGTAGTCAATTTATATCGGACTGTTGAAAGATTCATGTCATTCATGAGGGACTAGTCTGTCTGGATCTGATAAATATGAACACAGGTAATTAGTCTTTGTAAGATTTTTAACCCATAAGGGAATCACAGACTTGTCATGTGACAACAATGATAGACATTTTCCAGAATGGCCATCTTCAGCTGGTACAGGTTCCAATAGACCAAATTAATTCCTATTGCTGACGATTTTAACGTTTTCTTAAAAAACTGATTTAAGCAAGATATTAACACACCCAGGAATTACATCAATAAAAAGTGTGGCACCTCACATCTAATCTACATGCAAGAAAATGGTGGGGGGGGGGGGGGAGCATATACCATTTAAGAGATTTAATCAGTGTTTTTTTTTATTAGCAACCGTCATTTTTGCTGAACATCCCAGTTCCCTTTTTGGGCGTACACTACATTAGCTTCAACATCTGGTGTATGTATGCTGCATAACAACTGTTTAACAAATAAAAGTGAATTTAATTATTTGTCAATGGATAATGGTATTTGCACAAATAATCAATGTTCACATACAGATGTTGCTACCAATCATAGCCACAGCTGTTTTTACTCCACAAATATTTGACAATGCACCTCAAACTTTCACACGGAACTCTCTTCTATGGTACCATGCATGCAGCATAAAGCAGAAGAAGGGAACATTGGGGGGTGGGGGTGCGGGTGGGGGGTTACTGAGTGAGATCCACAGTGCAAATTAAGCACCAGAGTTTCTATGGAGCTTTGAATGCATGGTGCCCGGAAAAATTATAAAAGCCAGATTTCCTGAAATGCAATTTTCTACATTCAATAAGTAAAATTCATCATGACAAATGCTTGTGAATGTAACCAGTGAATGTAGCCAGTTTTAGCAATCTGTTATTTCGGTATACTTGTGTATGCACTGGTTATATCAAAGGGGCGGGACTTAGCCCAGTGGTAAAGCACTCGCTTGATGTGCAGTCGGTTTGGGATCGATCACCGTCGGTGGGCCCATTGGGCTATTTTTCGTTCCAGCCAGTGCACCACGACTGGTATATGCAAAAGCTGTGGTATGTGCTATTCTGTTTGTGGGATGGTGCACATAAAAGATCCCTTGTTACTAATGAAAAAATGTACCAAGTTTTCTCTCTATGACTGTGTCAAAACATGACCGTATGTTTGACATCCAATAGCCGATGATTACTAAATCAATTGCTCTAGTGGTGTCGCTAAACAAAACAACCTTTTTTTTTGTTGATTATATCAGTACCACAGCCATATACGAAATTGTTCAGTCCAATTATGAAGTATTATTCTCAAGTTACTATGTAGGACAGTTGTTTGTTTTTTTAATAATTCAGTTGGGGCAGGACGTAGCCCAGTGGTACAGCGCTCGCTTGATGCGCGGTCGGTGTGGGATCGATCCCCATCGGTGGGCCCATTGGGCTATTTCTCGTTCCAGCCAGTGCACCACAACTGGTATATCAAAGGCTGTGGTATGTGCTATCCTGTCTATGGGATGGTGCATATAAAAGATCCCTTGCTGCTAATCGAAAAGAGTAGCCCATGAAGTGGCGACAGCGGGTTTCCTCTCTCAATATCTGTGTGGTCCTTAACCATATGTCTGATGCCATATAACTGTAAATAAAAAAATGTGTTGAGTGCGTCGTTAAATAAAACATTTCTTTCATAATTCAGTTGAACTGGTTTTACTCCATTTGGTTGTGTATTTATGTCAGTTATAGGAGTTTGCTTTCTTGGAAACATTTGAAAACTAGAAAACAAGTACTATTCATCATCGCTAATGCTGGGACCGGCCTCAGTGGCATCATGGTTAGGCCATCGGTCAACAGGCTGGTAGGTACTGGGTTCGGATCCCAGTCGAGGCATGAGATTTTTAATCCAGATACCGACTCCAAACCCTGAGAGTGCTCTGCAAGGCTCAATGGGTAGGTGTAAACCACTTGCACTGACCAGTGATCCATAACTGGTTCAACAAAGGCCATGGTTTGTGCTATCCTGCCTGTGGGAAGTGCAAATAAAAGATCCCTTGCTGCCTGTCATAAAAGAGTAGTCCATGTAGTGGCGACAGCGGGTTTCCTCTCAAAATCTGTGTGGTCCTTAACCATATGTCTGACGCCATATAACCATAAATAAAATGTGTTGAGTGTGTCGTTAAATAAAACATTTCTTTTTCTTCTTTTTTAAATTTAATGGACACTAAGTTTAGTTAATCTACAAACCTGCAACACATTTGGATAAAGTTATAACAGAGAGAAGCTAAAGTCTGTGATATTTAAAAGGGGAAAATACAGGCATTGGGAGAGGGGGTGGCAAAAGCAAGTTGACATTGGGGGAGGGGGTGGAGGGCCTGACTGAGATCAAGGGAACAAAGCAAAGTACATGTTTCTAGGGGGTTGGGGGGGTGTGCTCCCCCCTAAAATTTAAAAAACTAGATGTCCTGAAATCCAATTTACTACATTCTACAAGTAAAATTCATCTCTGCCTTAAGAGTTACTGGCAATTATATTTTTGATTCGTTGATATATTGAATTGTCTTTGGAAATCTTGCGTGATTATGCATGGCGTCAGAAGATAATCTGTCCCGTGATTAGCTAGTTCACCATGAACTGATCACTGAACACATCATTAATTTTGCTCCCTGGCATTCCTTCCAGACCAATTAGATGAACTCTTGTCACTTGATTTAAAGTCATCTAGAGTAATATACTCACTCAACTCAGTGATGTAGTGGTTAAGATATCAGAGTGTACGCCTGATGCTCGGTCAGTTTGGGTTGATCCCCATTGGTGGGCCCAAATATTTTGTGGTTTGGCTGAACATTTCAATTATCTACTAGGGTAAATGTGTAATATCGGGGTAAACGTGTAATACCAGGGTAAACAAGTAATACTGAGGTGAACAAGTAATACCAGGGTAAACATGTAATACAAGGGTAAATGTGTAATACTGAGGTAAATGTGTAATACTAGGTAAAACAAGCAATACCGAGGTAAATGTGTAATACCAGGGTAAACATGCAATACCGAGGTAAATGTGTAATACTAGGGTAAACAAGTAATACCAAGGGAAATGTGTAATACCAGGGTAAACATGTAATACCAGGGTAAATGTGTAATACTGAGGTAAAAGTGTAATACCGAGGTAAACATGTAATACCAGAATAAATGTGTAAAACCTGGGTAAATGTGTAATACTGGGGTAAACATGTAATACTATGATAAACGTGTAATACTGGGGTAAACATGTAATACCGGGGTAAAAGTGTAATACCGAGGTAAACATAATACCAGAGTAAATTACACAAACCTGGATAAACGTGTAATTCTGGGGTAAACGTAATACTGAGATAAATGTGTAATACTGGGGTAAACATGTAATACCGGGGTAAATGTGTAATACTAGGGTAAACGTGTAAAACCTGGGTAAACCGGCTCCTACCTAGAGCTAGTTTAATGAAGTTATTGGTAGATGCAGCCTGGCTGAAACTTAAGAAATGGTCCATGGCGGTAATTTTGAGCATGCCTACAGCAATATATTTTTAAAAAGTAACTTTTGCAGCAAATAAATATGACTGAAAGGTTGCATGTAGACATATTTCCAATGTACAAATTATGTTAAATACTGGAAGATAATGTATACATTTTGCTGTCGTTGAGAAGTTTTGCCGATGGCAGTAATTTTTATCCAGCAGCATGGAAGTGTCGTCAGTCCCAACATACGGCAATTTATATCTGAACCACGGCAACAGTACATATAGGACCGTGCAAATTTGGAATAATTATATACTCCTCAAGATGTTTTAGCAACTTCATTCATTTGACAAGGGTGGGACGTAGTCAAGTGGTAAAGCGCTCACTTGATGCATGGTCGCTTTCGGATCAGTGGGACCACTGGGCTATTTCTCATTCCAGCCAGTGCAACATGACTGGTATATCAAAGGCTGTGGTATGTGCTATCCTGTCTGTGGGATGGTGCATACAAAAGATCCCTTGCTGCATAATTAGAAAAGATGTAGCAGGTTTCGTCTGATGACTGTGAGTCAGAATTACCAAATGTTTGACATTCATGAGCCGATGATTACTTAATCAGTGTGCTCTAGTGGTGTAGTTAAACAAACCTTCTTTTTTTGTCATTTGACAACTGGCCAGTCACGTAGAGGTATCCTTGCATTTGGACCATCATACAACTGATTTTGAGATGTCCAATATGGGCTGTGATAGTCATGAGATCTGCAGCATTGTTTGTCCAATGATGGAAGCCCGAATTTCGGCATCTAGTTAACCCTTTTGACAGCAGTTTATCTAAATTCCATGTTTGCTTGGTGTGCAATGCAGCATCACTTTTACCAAAACCTGATACAGACATTAGAATAATTGGTTTTACCGTTACCGAACCTTGAAGACATTTCACAGGTTGTGACCTGTTTTCCCTCACAATCTTATCATAGTTAATGTAGTTAACAGTAAGCGCTAATTACATGGGACTGGATTTATCTCAGTCAGTTGAGTGCTCGCTTGAGGTTCAAGTGTTGCAGGATCGAACCAACGTGGTGGATCCATTCAATTGATTGGGGGTTTTCTTGTTCCAACCAGTGCACCGCAATTGGACAAAGACCGTGGTATGTGCTTCCTGTCTGTGGGAAAGTGCATATAAAAGATCCTTTACTGTATTTGGAAAAATGTAGTGGGTTTCCTCTGATGACTATAATTCAGAATTACCAAATGTTTGATATCCAATGGCCAATGATTAATTAAATTTTCTGTTTTAATCAATGCTGTATTTTTGCACCAGCCTCGGTGGTGTCGTGGTTAAGCCATCGGACATAGTGATAGGTATAGGGTTTGCAGCGCAGTACCGGCTCCCACCCAGAGCGAGTTTTAATAACTCAGTGGGTAGGTGTACGACCACTACACCCTCTTCTCTCTCACTAACTACTAACAAGTAACTAACCAACAATCCTGGACAGACAACCCAGATTGCTGAGGTGTGTGACCATGACGGTGTGCTTGAACCTTAATTGGATATAAGCACAAAAATAAGTTACAATGAAAATGAAATTAATGTATTTCTGCTGTGCATGGGGGTGGGATGTAGCCAGTGGTAAAGCATTCGATTGATGTATGATCAATCTAGGATTGATCCTCGTCGATGGGCCCATTGGGCTATTTCTCGTTCCAGCCAGTGCATCATGACTGGTGTATCAAAGGCCATGGTATGTGCTAGCCTGTCTGTGGGATGGTGCAAATAAAAGATCCCTTGCTACTAATGGAAAAAGGTAGTGGGTTTCCTCTCTAAGACTATATGTCAGAATTACCAAATGTTTGACATCTAATAGCTGATGATAAATAAATCAATGTGCTCTAGTGGTGTTGTTAAACAAAACAAACTTTATATGTCAAAATTACATAAATGTTTGACATCCACTAGCCGATGATTAATAAATCAATGGGCTTTAGTGGTTTTGTTAAACAAAACAAACCAAACAAACTTTGTATCATGGATCATATTTTACTGATGCAATGTTTAGAAGTGATATTTAAATGAAAACTTTGCTAAAATAATGACACTAGCAAGGAATGATCTTGATTAAGTTTGTTGATCGAGTGTACTTTACATCAATCACTAATGGACAAATGTTGACATTCACTCTGAAATTGAAGATATAAACTCAACAAAAGTTCCTGCACACAAATAATTGTGCATAATTTTTTAAAATGGTGAAATCATTTGTGTTTTCCTTATACAGCAAACACATGAATCTGGCCTGCTTAATGAGATGTTTGCTTAATCTGATGTAAAGCAATTAATCCTTTGTCCGTATCTAGCTCCAAGTTTACCCCGATATTACACATTGAGATAATTGAAATGTTCAACCATGGTGTTGTGGTTAATCCATCAGACTTAAGGCTGATACATGTGTAGGTATAGGGTTTTCCTCGGTGGTGTTGTGGTTAAGCCATCAGACATAAGGCTGTGATATAGGGTTCGCAGCCCAATATCGGCCTCGGTGGTATCGTCATTAAGCCATCAGACATAAGACTGGTAGGTACTAGGGTTCGCAGCCCAGTATCGGCCTCGGTGGTATCGTCATTAAGCCATCAGACATAAGACTGGTAGGTACTAGGGTTCGCAGCCCAGTATCGGCCTCGGTGGTGTCGTCATTAAGCCATCAGACATAAGACTGATAGGTACTAGGGTTCGCAGCCCAGTATCGGCCTCGGTGGTGTCGTCATTAAGCCATCAGACATAAGACTGGTAGGTACAGGGTTCGCAGCCCAGTATCGGCCTCGGTGGTGTCGTCATTAAGCCATCAGACATAAGACTGGTAGGTACAGGGTTCGCAGCCCAGTATCGACCTCGGTGGTGTCGTCATTAAGCCATCAGACATAAGACTGGTAGGTACAGGGTTCGCAGCCCAGTATCGGCCTCGGTGGTATCGTCATTAAGCCATCAGACATAAGACTGGTAGGTACAGGGTTCACAGCCCGGTATCAGCCTTCAGTTGTACACTCATACATAAATGTCTTTAAACCAGTATCCTTCATATGAGTGATATCGCTGTGTGATATGACAGATATCAACGATTTCTATCCATTAAAATTATTTGTCATTTTCTCACTCTGCACAGTAATTGTGACTGAGAAAGATGGCTGTCACTATTTTTAGTGCATGAATTTCTTTTTATTCACACTTCAGTTGTTAAGTGGCAGTTCCGCGGAGTGAAAACCGGTGTCTGGTTTTTCTATGAATACAATTTATTTTCATTATAATTTTCAACTGCAAAATGTTCTCGTTGACACCTTAATTCCATATATGCAAAGGTTCTAACATGCTGCAGACCCCAATAATGAAATAGGCTGTCTGTTCATAGCTGTTAAGTTAATTGGTTGGTTTGTGGTCCTGCAGGTTTCCTCTCTAATTATCTCTGTTGTTCTTAATCATATGCCAGTGAAGGATGTAGGCCAGTGCTAAAGTACTCGGTAGATGCGTGGTCAGTCTAGGATCGATCCCCATCAGTGGGTCTATATTGGACTATTTGTCATTCCAGCCAATGCACCATCATGACTGGTATATCAAAGGCCATGGTCTGTGGGATGGTGCATATAAAAGATCCCTTGTTACTAATGAAAAAATGTTGCGGTATGTATTTCTTGTTGCATGCAGCCAGTGCTCAGTTCTACAACTGATGTAACAAAGGCTGTGGTATGTACTATCCTGTCTGTGGGATGGTGCATATAAAGATCTCTTGTTACTAATGAAAAAATGTTGCGGTATGTATTTCTTGTTGCATGCAGCCAGTGCTCAGTTCTACAACTGATGTAACAAAGGCTGTGGTATGTACTATCCTGTCTGTGGGATGGTGCATATAAAAGATCCCTTGTTACTAATGAAAAAATGTTGCGGTATGTATTTCTTGTTGCATGCAGCCAGTGCTCAGTTCTACAACTGATGTAACAAAGGCTGTGGTATGTACTATCCTGTCTGTGGGATGGTGCATATAAAGATCTCTTGTTACTAATGAAAAAATGTTGCGGTATGTATTTCTTGTTGCATGCAGCCAGTGCTCAGTTCTACAACTGATGTAACAAAGGCTGTGGTATGTACTATCCTGTCTGTGGGATGGTGCATATAAAAGATCCCTTGTTACTAATGAAAAAATGTTGCGGTATGTATTTCTTGTTGCATGCAGCCAGTGCTCAGTTCTACAACTGATGTAACAAAGGCTGTGGTATGTACTATCCTGTCTGTGGGATGGTGCATATAAAGATCTCTTGTTACTAATGAAAAAATGTTGCGGGATGTATTTCTTGTTGCATGCAGCCAGTGCTCAGTTCTACAACTGATGTAACAAAGGCTGTGGTATGTACTATCCTGTCTGTGGGATGGTGCATATAAAAGATCCCTTGTTACTAATGAAAAAATGTTGCGGTATGTATTTCTTGTTGCATGCAGCCAGTGCTCAGTTCTACAACTGATGTAACAAAGGCTGTGGTATGTACTATCCTGTCTGTGGGATGGTGCATATAAAGATCTCTTGTTACTAATGAAAAAATGTTGCGGGATGTATTTCTTGTTGCATGCAGCCAGTGCTCAGTTCTACAACTGATGTAACAAAGGCTGTGGTATGTACTATCCTGTCTGTGGGATGGTGCATATAAAAGATCCCTTGTTACTAATGAAAAAATGTTGCGGTATGTATTTCTTGTTGCATGCAGCCAGTGCTCAGTTCTACAACTGATGTAACAAAGGCTGTGGTATGTACTATCCTGTCTGTGGGATGGTGCATATAAAAGATCCCTTGTTACTAATGAAAAAATGTTGCGGTATGTATTTCTTGTTGCATGCAGCCAGTGCTCAGTTCTACAACTGATGTAACAAAGGCTGTGGTATGTACTATCCTGTCTGTGGGATGGTGCATATAAAGATCTCTTGTTACTAATGAAAAAATGTTGCGAGATGTATTTCTTGTTGCATGCAGCCAGTGCTCAGTTCTACAACTGATGTAACAAAGGCTGTGGTATGTACTATCCTGTCTGTGGGATGGTGCATATAAAAGATCCCTTGTTACTAATGAAAAAATGTTGCGGTATGTATTTCTTGTTGCATGCAGCCAGTGCTCAGTTCTACAACTGATGTAACAAAGGCTGTGGTATGTACTATCCTGTCTGTGGGATGGTGCATATAAAGATCTCTTGTTACTAATGAAAAAATGTTGCGGGATGTATTTCTTGTTGCATGCAGCCAGTGCTCAGTTCTACAACTGATGTAACAAAGGCTGTGGTATGTACTATCCTGTCTGTGGGATGGTGCATATAAAAGATCCCTTGTTACTAATGAAAAAATGTTGCGGGATGTATTTCTTGTTGCATGCAGCCAGTGCTCAGTTCTACAACTGATGTAACAAAGGCTGTGGTATGTACTATCCTGTCTGTGGGATGGTGCATATAAAAGATCCCTTGTTACTAATGAAAAAATGTTGCGGTATGTATTTCTTGTTGCATGCAGCCAGTGCTCAGTTCTACAACTGATGTAACAAAGGCTGTGGTATGTACTATCCTGTCTGTGGGATGGTGCATATAAAGATCTCTTGTTACTAATGAAAAAATGTTGCGGGATGTATTTCTTGTTGCATGCAGCCAGTGCTCAGTTCTACAACTGATGTAACAAAGGCTGTGGTATGTACTATCCTGTCTGTGGGATGGTGCATATAAAAGATCCCTTGTTACTAATGAAAAAATGTTGCGGGATGTATTTCTTGTTGCATGCAGCCAGTGCTCAGTTCTACAACTGATGTAACAAAGGCTGTGGTATGTACTATCCTGTCTGTGGGATGGTGCATATAAAAGATCCCTTGTTACTAATGAAAAAATGTTGCGGTATGTATTTCTTGTTGCATGCAGCCAGTGCTCAGTTCTACAACTGATGTAACAAAGGCTGTGGTATGTACTATCCTGTCTGTGGGATGGTGCATATAAAGATCTCTTGTTACTAATGAAAAAATGTTGCGGGATGTATTTCTTGTTGCATGCAGCCAGTGCTCAGTTCTACAACTGATGTAACAAAGGCTGTGGTATGTACTATCCTGTCTGTGGGATGGTGCATATAAAAGATCCCTTGTTACTAATGAAAAAATGTTGCGGGATGTATTTCTTGTTGCATGCAGCCAGTGCTCAGTTCTACAACTGATGTAACAAAGGCTGTGGTATGTACTATCCTGTCTGTGGGATGGTGCATATAAAAGATCCCTTGTTACTAATGAAAAAATGTTGCGGTATGTATTTCTTGTTGCATGCAGCCAGTGCTCAGTTCTACAACTGATGTAACAAAGGCTGTGGTATGTACTATCCTGTCTGTGGGATGGTGCATATAAAGATCTCTTGTTACTAATGAAAAAATGTTGCGGGATGTATTTCTTGTTGCATGCAGCCAGTGCTCAGTTCTACAACTGATGTAACAAAGGCTGTGGTATGTACTATCCTGTCTGTGGGATGGTGCATATAAAAGATCCCTTGTTACTAATGAAAAAATGTTGCGGGATGTATTTCTTGTTGCATGCAGCCAGTGCTCAGTTCTACAACTGATGTAACAAAGGCTGTGGTATGTACTATCCTGTCTGTGGGATGGTGCATATAAAAGATCCCTTGTTACTAATGAAAAAATGTTGCGGTATGTATTTCTTGTTGCATGCAGCCAGTGCTCAGTTCTACAACTGATGTAACAAAGGCTGTGGTATGTACTATCCTGTCTGTGGGATGGTGCATATAAAAGATCTCTTGTTACTAATGAAAAAATGTTGCGGGATGTATTTCTTGTTGCATGCAGCCAGTGCTCAGTTCTACAACTGATGTAACAAAGGCTGTGGTATGTACTATCCTGTCTGTGGGATGGTGCATATAAAAGATCTCTTGTTACTAATGAAAAAATGTTGCGGGATGTATTTCTTGTTGCAGCCAGTGCTCAGTTCTACAACTGATGTAACAAAGGCTGTGGTATGTACTATCCTGTCTGTGGGATGGTGCATATAAAAGATCCCTTGTTACTAATGAAAAAATGAAGCAGGATTTTATTTCTTGTTGCAGTCAGTGCTCCATGCACAACCAATGTAACAAAGGCTGTGGTATGTACTATCCTGTCTGTGGGATCCCTTGCTGCTCGGAAAGAGTAGCCTAAGAGATGTGAGAGCAGGTTTCTTCTCTAATAATATCTGTGGTTCTTAGCCATATGTCCGAGGCAATTTAACCAAAAAATATGTTAGGTGTATCGTTAAATAAAACAGAAAAAAAAGCCCAGTGATACAGCGCTAGCTTGATGCACGGTCAGTCTGGGATCAATCCCTGTTGGTGAACCCAATGGGCTATTTCTCGTTCCAGCCAGTGCACCACGTCTGGTATATCAAAGGTCATGGTATGTGCTGTCCTTTCTGTGGGATGGTACATATAAAAGATCCCTTTCTACTAATGGTAAAATGTAGCTGGTTTCCTCTCTAAGACTATATGTCAAAATGATGTCCATCAGCTGAAGATGAATAAATTAATGTGTTTTAACTTTAAAGGTGCAATGTCAATGTTCCCACGAAAATATATGCCTATAAAAATTTACAAATAAATAATTCCATTTACTAGTAGAATTATTTATTTTTTATTTGTTAGCGGGGAATCTTGAGTGTCACACACATTAACTAGTGATGTCACAGTTGTATGCGTACACATTCAACACACTAAGTTTACCCAGAATTCTTTGTGGTCAACTAAAAAAAGAACCATGCTATATTTAGCCACAAATTATTCAGGAAATTCTCTCTTGTCATCCAGTGCAAACGGGGGGGGGGGGGGGGGGGGCGTAGCCCAGTGGTAAAACGTTCGCTTGATGCATGGTTGGTCTAGGATCGATCCCCGTCGGTGGACCCATTGGGCTATTACTCGTCCCAGCCAGTGCTCTACAACTGGTGTAACAAAAGCCGTGGTATGTACTATCCTGTCTGTGGGATGGTGCATATAAAAGATCCCTTGCTGCTAATCGGAAAGAGTAGCCCATGAAGTGGCGACAGCGGGTTTCCTCTCTTAATATCTGTGTGGTCCTCAACCATATGTCCAATGCCATATAACCGTCAATAAAATGTGTTGAGTGCGTTGTTAAATAAAACATTTCTTTCTTTCTTTACCTCTTGTTATCCAGTACAAGACATTTTTAACATTATTATTCTTGAGTTAATTATGGAAAGATTATGCATGGGATCGATTAATTTGTTGTTAATTAGTACAAATAAATGTGAAAATAATGAAATATTGTAGTTTCAACTTTGACATAGGACCTTTAACTTTTAAGTCTAATGGTTTATCCATTACACCACTGACACTGTTTAGGTGTACACTCTACCCATTGAACTACATTTCCCAGTCACTTTACAAGCAGTGGAATAATTGAGTTGTGTTGCCAAACGCCAAGTGGCAAGTTTGCAATAAACCTGTGAAGCCACTTTATAGCTACAAGAAACTTTTAAGAGTTTTAAAAGTAAATTTATTGCCAGCAAATAAAGTTCAAATTTTAAGAGTTTTTAAAAGTAAAAATTTATTGCCAACAAATAAAAGTTAAGAGTTAAAATAGATCTTCTGTCCAAACAAAGATGTAGGAGATGCATGAAGAATTATTTAAAGTACTTTTAAATCAGTAAATCTTGAATTTTACATCTTTTTTACATTTCTGGGAATCTTTTGGTTGAAAGTAATTATTTGAAGTCACCACACCACCGTTTGGTGTGTCGTTTCTTCTTGTTTCAACGTACCAGCCTCGGTGGCGTCGTGGTTAGGCCATCGGTCAACAGGCTGGTAGGTACTGGGTTTGGATCCCAGTCGAGGCATGGGATTTTTAATCCAGATACCCACTCCAAACCCTGAGTGAGTGCTCCGCAAGGCTCAATGGGTAGGTGTAAACCACTTGCACCGACCAGTGATCCATAACTGGTTCAACAAAGGCCATGGTTTGTGCTATTCTGCCTGTGGGAAGCGCAAATAAAAGATCCCTTGCTGCTAAGCGGAAAGAATAGCCCATGAAGTGGCAACAGTGGGTTTCCTCTCAAAATCTATGTGGTCCTTAACCATATGTCTGACACCATATAACCGTAAATAAAATGTGTTGAATGCGTTGTTAAATAAAAAATTTCTTTCTTTCTTTCTTGTTTCAACTTAATATAGTCCGGTTTAGGAAATAGTTCCTCATTAAAAAAAAAAAAAAAAAAAAAAAAAAAAAAAAAAAAAATA
The DNA here is from genome assembly GCF_016097555.1 of Gigantopelta aegis. Taxonomy (NCBI): domain Eukaryota; kingdom Metazoa; phylum Mollusca; class Gastropoda; order Neomphalida; family Peltospiridae; genus Gigantopelta; species Gigantopelta aegis. The sequence continues at coordinate 3,222,243 of NC_054709.1, forward strand.
AAAAAAAAAAAATAAAAATAAAAAAAAAATAAAATAAAAATCTGATAAGCAACTATGATGAATCTGAAGTGCCAGACTCTGGCCGAGAGTTGACAGTGATATACACACCCGATGCATGTTAAAATCACATGTCACAGCAAGACAATGAAGAGACCAATTAGCTATGTAAACATACTTTTGTCAGTTAATTTTGTATGTTTGTGCAGTAAAATGTTGGTAACAAGCGTACACTTCAAGAGGTTATTTTTGTACAATTAATAAATGTTGTGTTTGACATAAAGTTACTCACGGAAATGGGTATAATTCCGGTATATTTCATACGATGTCCGTAATGAGGTTTTACTTATGATTAATGGAAATACAATGTTTATTGCATCATTATAATGATTTTTAAATAAGTACCACACCACTGTTCTCCATTATAGTAAAAACTGAATATTAATTTATAAGATTTATATAAATTTGTCTTAGGTACTTAGGTACACTAACCACAAATGATGATGTAACATAACCTGTAAGTGTAATACCGTAAATGTACTAATTAATTTTTTAATTTCTTGTTTGTGTTCTTAACATTTTTGGATAAGGGCAGTTTCACGGGAAAGGTTGCACTGCTCGTTGATTGGAATAAAATTTTCATAACTTTAAAATTTAAAGCTCTATTCTACTAAAATTTTATAGGTACCTGTGTGAATGGTATAGCAACCTACAAACCACATTTTATTGCAATAGTGAATATTTATATATCAAAATAACACATTTACGAGTTTCATTTGCATTTTTGCATTATTCCATCACTATTTTAATAATAATGTAATGTGAAATAGATACTTTTATTTCTATTTATTTGAATACTAGACTACTGGTAAACATGTTTTTACCAACCATATCAAAACTGGATGTTATGTTATAAATTTACAGTATTTTAAAGAACTAACCCTGTTTTCCGTTAATTTTTTTTTGAAGATGTCCTGTTATGAACATTGACCTATAAATAATTCAAATAACATTTTACAACAATTATTTTTGTATTACTATAATCACAATAGACACCTACAGTTGTGACAAGAACAAAAATCGATGTAACTTTGTTATTTATTTTGAGATATTTATTGTAACATAGAGCCTAAACATTTCCGTTAAAAAAAGTCAAATAAATATATACAGGCAGGTTACAAAACTTTAATCATATAGTACATGCATAATAGCCTACAAAAACTAATTTGTATAATTACTGTGTTTGTGTGATTGTAGTTCTGTAAATACACAAGATTTTGCATGTTAAACAAAATGTCCCCTCCTAAACACAATTTTAACATGTATATTTAAACATCTTTTTGCAAAGTGCTTTCATTACATTATCAATATATTTACGTGAATGGATACAAAATAAAATTCTATACCAATTTCATAATATATATGAAGTTTGTTTGATAGATTTTTTGTAAAAGGGTTGTGAGATATGATGATGCATTATTGAGATAATTAAAAAAAAACCCCAAAACCCAACATGCTTATATGTATGATTTAAATTCATTTAAAATTAACTATTAATTCACTGATGCAGTGGTAATTTTATGTCACAATGTTCAAGTTCCGGAAAGGACATTTTACAACATGTTAAAGCTGAGCAGATTTGATATTGCCATGTCTGGGTGTTGCTATGTACATGTGACTTGTATGGAAGTCTGAGACATTTGTTGACAATCTGCAGGTGTTAGTGGGTTTGACTGAGAGATGTCAACTTTGTTTATTATTCTGTCACACTTGGAAAGTTGTGCAGTGATCAATTTTGGTTCTTTATCTGTCATGTGTATAAATACAGTCAAACTGTGTTAAAGGGTCACCATAAGGAGGACATGTATCAACTTGGCCTTTTAACACAGGTGGTTGTTTAATACAGGTGGCTGCTTAATGCAGGTCAGTTCATATTATTACAAAATCTGATGTTTTTTTAAGAATACGGTTTACTATGACGAGGGTTATTACACTGGACGAATAACCAATACACAATCAGGGCTTCTAGAATTTTTATAAAATCCACTAGCCATGGAATCAAGTGATTTTTAAGAATTTACTAGCCACAATTAAAAATTCACTAGCCCTACTTTACTTTAAGTTTATATAATTTTACTAAATAATAGTAATAATCGGATATGTCACCTAAAGAGGGAGACACAGCTCAAAAACACTAACATTGGGAGGTGGGGTGAGGGCAGGATATTCGTAATTTACAAAATAGACAACTGCAACATTTGACAAACAAATTCACTAGCCGTCGGGCATGGCAATAGTAGTTATTTACTAGCCCAACATTGAATATCACTAGCCATGGGAGTGGGGCTACCATAATCTAGAAGCCCTGTCTGACATGGCAATAGTAGTTATTTACTAGCCCAACATTGAATATCACTAGCCATGGGAGTGGGACTACCATAATCTAGAAGCCCTGTCTGACATGGCAATAGTAGTTATTTACTAGCCCAACATTGAATATCACTAGCCATGGGAGTGGGGCTACCATAATCTAGAAGCCCTGTCTGACATGGCATTAGTAGTTATTTACTAGCCCAACATTGAATATCACTAGCCATGGGAGTGTGGCTACCATAATCTAGAAGCCCTGTCTGACATGGCAATAGTAATTATTTACTAGCCCAACATTGAATATCACTAGCCATGGGAGTGGGGCTACCATAATCTAGAAGCCCCGTCTGGCATGGCAATAGTAGTTATTTACTAGCCCAACATTGAATATCACTAGCCATGGGAGTGGGGCTACCATAATCTAGAAGCCCCGTCTGGCATGGCAATAGTAGTTATTTACTAGCCCAACATTGAATATCACTAGCCATGGGAGTGGGGCTACCATAATCGAGAAGCCCTGTCTGGCATGGCAATATATAGTAGTTATTTACTAGCCCAACATTGAATATCACTAGCAATGGGAGTGGGGCTACCATAATCGAGAAGCCCTGTCTGGCATGGCAATATATAGTAGTTATTTACTAGCCCAACATTGAATATCACTAGCAATGGGAGTGGGGCTACCATAATCGAGAAGCCCTGTCTGGCATGGCAATATATAGTAGTTATTCACTAGCCCAACATTGAATATCACTAGCAATGGGAGTGGGGCTACCATAATCTAGAAGCCCTGTCTGGCATGGCAATATATAGTAGTTATTTACTAGCCCAACATTGAATATCACTAGCCATGGGAGTGGGGCTACCATAATCTAGAAGCCCTGTCTGGCATGGCAATATATAGTAGTTATTTACTAGCCCAACATTGAATATCACTAGCAATGGGAGTGGGGCTACCATAATCTAGAAGCCCTGTCTGGCATGGCAATATATAGTAGTTATTTACTAGCCCAACATTGAATATCACTAGCCATGGGAGTGGGGCTACCATAATCTAGAAGCCCTGTCTGGCATGGCAATATATAGTAGTTATTTACTAGCCCAACATTGAATATCACTAGCAATGGGAGTGGGGCTACCATAATCGAGAAGCCCTGTCTGGCATGGCAATATATAGTAGTTATTTACTAGCCCAACATTGAATATCACTAGCCATGGGAGTGGGGCTACCATAATCTAGAAGCCCTGTCTGGCATGGCAATATATAGTAGTTATGTGTAGTAGTTATTTACTAGCCCAACATTGAATATCACTAGCCATGGGAGTGGGGCTACCATAATCTAGAAGCCCTGTCTGGCATGGCAATATATAGTAGTTATTTACTAGCCCAACATTGAATATCACTAACCATGGGAGTGGGGCTACCATAATCTAGAAGCCCTGTCTGGCATGACAATAGTAGTTATTTACTAGCCCAACATTGAATATCACTAGCCATGGGAGTGGGGCTACCATAATCTAGAAGCCCTGTCTGGCATGACAATAGTAGTTATTTACTAGCCCAACATTGAATATCACTAGCCATGGGAGTGGGGCTACCATAATCTAAAAGCCCTGTCTGACATGGCAATAGTAGTTATTTACTAGCCCAACATTGAATATCACTAGCCATGGGAGTGGGGCTACCATAATCTAGAAGCCCTGTCTGACATGGCAATAGTAGTTATTTACTAGCCCAACATTGAATATCACTAGCCATGGGAGTGGGGCTACCATAATCTAGAAGCCCTGTCTGACATGGCATTAGTAGTTATTTACTAGCCCAACATTGAATATCACTAGCCATGGGAGTGTGGCTACCATAATCTAGAAGCCCCGTCTGACATGGCAATAGTAATTATTTACTAGCCCAACATTGAATATCACTAGCCATGGGAGTGGGGCTACCATAATCTAGAAGCCCCGTCTGACATGGCAATAGTAGTTATTTACTAGCCCAACATTGAATATCACTAGCCATGGGAGTGGGGCTACCATAATCTAGAAGCCCTGTCTGACATGGCAATAGTAGTTATTTACTAGCCCAACATTGAATATCACTAGCCATGGGAGTGGGACTACCATAATCTAGAAGCCCTGTCTGACATGGCAATAGTAGTTATTTACTAGCCCAACATTGAATATCACTAGCCATGGGAGTGGGGCTACCATAATCTAGAAGCCCTGTCTGACATGGCATTAGTAGTTATTTACTAGCCCAACATTGAATATCACTAGCCATGGGAGTGTGGCTACCATAATCTAGAAGCCCTGTCTGACATGGCAATAGTAATTATTTACTAGCCCAACATTGAATATCACTAGCCATGGGAGTGGGGCTACCATAATCTAGAAGCCCCGTCTGGCATGGCAATATTAGTTATTTACTAGCCCAACATTGAATATCACTAGCCATGGGAGTGGGGCTACCATAATCTAGAAGCCCTGTCTGGCATGGCAATAGTAGTTATTTACTAGCCCAACATTGAATATCACTAGCCATGGGAGTGGGGCTACCATAATCGAGAAGCCCTGTCTGGCATGGCAATATATAGTAGTTATTTACTAGCCCAACATTGAATATCACTAGCAATGGGAGTGGGGCTACCATAATCGAGAAGCCCTGTCTGGCATGGCAATATATAGTAGTTATTTACTAGCCCAACATTGAATATCACTAGCAATGGGAGTGGGGCTACCATAATCGAGAAGCCCTGTCTGGCATGGCAATATATAGTAGTTATTCACTAGCCCAACATTGAATATCACTAGCAATGGGAGTGGGGCTACCATAATCTAGAAGCCCTGTCTGGCATGGCAATATATAGTAGTTATTTACTAGCCCAACATTGAATATCACTAGCCATGGGAGTGGGGCTACCATAATCTAGAAGCCCTGTCTGGCATGGCAATATATAGTAGTTATTTACTAGCCCAACATTGAATATCACTAGCAATGGGAGTGGGGCTACCATAATCTAGAAGCCCTGTCTGGCATGGCAATATATAGTAGTTATTTACTAGCCCAACATTGAATATCACTAGCCATGGGAGTGGGGCTACCATAATCTAGAAGCCCTGTCTGGCATGGCAATATATAGTAGTTATTTACTAGCCCAACATTGAATATCACTAGCAATGGGAGTGGGGCTACCATAATCGAGAAGCCCTGTCTGGCATGGCAATATATAGTAGTTATTTACTAGCCCAACATTGAATATCACTAGCCATGGGAGTGGGGCTACCATAATCTAGAAGCCCTGTCTGGCATGGCAATATATAGTAGTTATGTGTAGTAGTTATTTACTAGCCCAACATTGAATATCACTAGCCATGGGAGTGGGGCTACCATAATCTAGAAGCCCTGTCTGGCATGGCAATATATAGTAGTTATTTACTAGCCCAACATTGAATATCACTAGCAATGGGAGTGGGGCTACCATAATCGAGAAGCCCTGTCTGGCATGGCAATATATAGTAGTTATTTACTAGCCCAACATTGAATATCACTAGCCATGGGAGTGGGGCTACCATAATCTAGAAGCCCTGTCTGGCATGGCAATATATAGTAGTTATGTGTAGTAGTTATTTACTAGCCCAACATTGAATATCACTAGCCATGGGAGTGGGGCTACCATAATCTAGAAGCCCTGTCTGGCATGGCAATATATAGTAGTTATTTACTAGCCCAACATTGAATATCACTAACCATGGGAGTGGGGCTACCATAATCTAGAAGCCCTGTCTGGCATGACAATAGTAGTTATTTACTAGCCCAACATTGAATATCACTAGCCATGGGAGTGGGGCTACCATAATCTAGAAGCCCTGTCTGGCATGACAATAGTAGTTATTTACTAGCCCAACATTGAATATCACTAGCCATGGGAGTGGGGCTACCATAATCTAAAAGCCCTGTCTGACATGGCAATATTAGTTATTTACTAGCCCAACATTGAATATCACTAGCCATGGGAGTGGGGCTACCATAATCTAGAAGCCCTGTCTGACATGGCAATAGTAGTTATTTACTAGCCCAACATTGAATATCACTAGCCATGGGAGTGGGACTACCATAATCTAGAAGCCCTGTCTGACATGGCAATAGTAGTTATTTACTAGCCCAACATTGAATATCACTAGCCATGGGAGTGGGGCTACCATAATCTAGAAGCCCTGTCTGACATGGCAATAGTAGTTATTTACTAGCCCAACATTGAATATCACTAGCCATGGGAGTGGGACTACCATAATCTAGAAGCCCTGTCTGACATGGCAATAGTAGTTATTTACTAGCCCAACATTGAATATCACTAGCCATGGGAGTGGGGCTACCATAATCTAGAAGCCCTGTCTGACATGGCATTAGTAGTTATTTACTAGCCCAACATTGAATATCACTAGCCATGGGAGTGTGGCTACCATAATCTAGAAGCCCTGTCTGACATGGCAATAGTAATTATTTACTAGCCCAACATTGAATATCACTAGCCATGGGAGTGGGGCTACCATAATCTAGAAGCCCTGTCTGACATGGCATTAGTAGTTATTTACTAGCCCAACATTGAATATCACTAGCCATGGGAGTGGGGCTACCATAATCTAGAAGCCCTGTCTGACATGGCATTAGTAGTTATTTACTAGCCCAACATTGAATATCACTAGCCATGGGAGTGTGGCTACCATAATCTAGAAGCCCTGTCTGACATGGCAATAGTAATTATTTACTAGCCCAACATTGAATATCACTAGCCATGGGAGTGGGGCTACCATAATCTAGAAGCCCCGTCTGGCATGGCAATAGTAGTTATTTACTAGCCCAACATTGAATATCACTAGCCATGGGAGTGGGGCTACCATAATCTAGAAGCCCTGTCTGGCATGGCAATAGTAGTTATTTACTAGCCCAACATTGAATATCACTAGCCATGGGAGTGGGGCTACCATAATCGAGAAGCCCTGTCTGGCATGGCAATATATAGTAGTTATTTACTAGCCCAACATTGAATATCACTAGCAATGGGAGTGGGGCTACCATAATCGAGAAGCCCTGTCTGGCATGGCAATATATAGTAGTTATTTACTAGCCCAACATTGAATATCACTAGCAATGGGAGTGGGGCTACCATAATCGAGAAGCCCTGTCTGGCATGGCAATATATAGTAGTTATTCACTAGCCCAACATTGAATATCACTAGCAATGGGAGTGGGGCTACCATAATCTAGAAGCCCTGTCTGGCATGGCAATATATAGTAGTTATTTACTAGCCCAACATTGAATATCACTAGCCATGGGAGTGGGGCTACCATAATCTAGAAGCCCTGTCTGGCATGACAATAGTAGTTATTTACTAGCCCAACATTGAATATCACTAGCCATGGGAGTGGGGCTACCATAATCTAAAAGCCCTGTCTGACATGGCAATATTAGTTATTTACTAGCCCAACATTGAATATCACTAGCCATGGGAGTGGGGCTACCATAATCTAGAAGCCCTGTCTGACATGGCAATAGTAGTTATTTACTAGCCCAACATTGAATATCACTAGCCATGGGAGTGGGACTACCATAATCTAGAAGCCCTGTCTGACATGGCAATAGTAGTTATTTACTAGCCCAACATTGAATATCACTAGCCATGGGAGTGGGGCTACCATAATCTAGAAGCCCTGTCTGACATGGCAATAGTAGTTATTTACTAGCCCAACATTGAATATCACTAGCCATGGGAGTGGGACTACCATAATCTAGAAGCCCTGTCTGACATGGCAATAGTAGTTATTTACTAGCCCAACATTGAATATCACTAGCCATGGGAGTGGGGCTACCATAATCTAGAAGCCCTGTCTGACATGGCATTAGTAGTTATTTACTAGCCCAACATTGAATATCACTAGCCATGGGAGTGTGGCTACCATAATCTAGAAGCCCTGTCTGACATGGCAATAGTAATTATTTACTAGCCCAACATTGAATATCACTAGCCATGGGAGTGGGGCTACCATAATCTAGAAGCCCTGTCTGGCATGGCAATAGTAGTTATTTACTAGCCCAACATTGAATATCACTAGCCATGGGAGTGGGGCTACCATAATCTAGAAGCCCTGTCTGGCATGGCAATAGTAGTTATTTACTAGCCCAACATTGAATATCACTAGCCATGGGAGTGGGGCTACCATAATCTAGAAGCCCTGTCTGGCATGGCAATAGTAGTTATTTACTAGCCCAACATTGAATATCACTAGCAATGGGAGTGGCACTACCATAATCTAGAAGCCCTAACAATGCAAGTGTAAAGTGCTTGAAGTTGATCATATTTGTATGAAATTCCTTCATGAGTGTAAAGTGACATCAACATTTAAATGGCCACGGACAAGGTCCTCCCAGACTGTCGGAGTGGAGTGCTTAGAAAGTTGTTTCATCTTTCTTGGGCCGTTAACGGTTGAAGGACATGAGCCTTTTATTCTGCCACAGTTGCAGGACGTAAAATCCAAATATTACAAAATAAAGCTGGCAAATAAGGACATTACAAGCTAAGTAGATTGTGTGTCTTATATGCAGCAGTGTGCATATGAATGACAGGTAATCTTTCAATGTTAATTATCTAATTACACCATTATATGCAGATTCATATCAAATATTATTTCCTAATACAATTATGAATTAAATTTTTTTTAAAGATTAAGAGCAGTCTCAGTTTATTTAACTGAAATCTAAATGTTAAAAACAAAATGTCTCCTCCTAAACGAAATTGCCATTTTCACACTACATTGTTTAAAAGCTTATATTACTGCTAATACTAATGCAATCAACATTTTTAACAAGTATTCTAAAAAACATATTGAAATTTCTTTTCTAATTCAGTTATAGACATTCTGTTTGAAGATTAATATTTAATGGTTTCTGTTTAACATAAATCATTTTTAAATAGAAGAATATTGCTAAAATATTACTAAAAATCATCAGAAAATTTAAAATCCTTGGCCTTATTAATGAAAACATAGTTACTCATAACAGTTTCCTATTTAAAAAAACACCTCAGTTTATGCTGTACCTATGTGTCCTCATATTTTTATGCTGTGCATGTAATCATATCACTGATTATTTTATAAACCGTAACAGCTGTAGGTCCAATTTTTTATAAAACATTTCACTAGTCATATTGCTTTTTAAAATATATTTTTTTATAGAATGCTGCATACATGTAGTTAATTTTGGGGTCCCAGTGAGACTCTTTATGCAACCTTTCCTGTGAAACTGCCCATAAAAGAATTATTTTTCAAAATATGTATCAGATCATAATAATATTTAAACTTTAAAAATAATAAAATAATATATATATTTATGTACAGTGAAACCTCTCAAAAGCGGACCCTCTGTAAACCGGAATTCCCTCAAAACCAGACATTTTTCACGGCCCCATTTTAAATATCAGTTTAGCAAGGAACCTGGCTAAACCGAATACCTCTTAATACCGGACGTTTTACTTGGTCCCGAGGGTGTTTCACTCTGTGTGTGTGTATATATATATTTAATTTTTTTAATGCCAAGATCTAAGGTTAACAAGTATATATGACATTATGTAGTGTTCATATAACTTATTGTAATAATAAAAAACAAATTGCGATTTTGGGTTAAATTGTGTGAATTTAAAAAATCTGCTTTTTGACAAAATCTCCTGCTATTTCAACACACCTCCTGCTTTCTCTTGACTAAAGGTTGACAGGTCTGGGCAATGTGTCAAGGAATTACCTTGAAAAGTCGGGCAATGTGTAGAATGTGAATCAGGCAATTTACAGGTTGCCATATATATATAGTCTTTAAAACATTTGTTGTTGTTTCTTGTTTTACCGTCTGCACTGCTAATCAACAGATATGTGATTTACAGATGACTATAAATCAACTTATGACATGTCTCCAGACAAAATGCAAATGGAATGTACTAAATTAACTGTTGTTAATAAGTTTGTTTTCTTTTTCAATTTAATTATTTAATTCCAACTTTATGCGGTGTATTGTCATAGTAAGTGAATCTACAAATGTCAAGCGTAGCATGCCCTGATACGCAGTAGAGATGTTGGGATTGAATGGGTACTAGTATTCCCGAAGGTGTGAAGATCGGTTATTTCCTGCACCTTATCGCTGTTGTTAAAATATCCCTTTTATATAATAGTTAACATTTAATGTGGCCACTTAAAACAGGTATTTTAGCGATTTACGATCTGATTTAGGTAGCCGCTTGGCTGTGTTAGACTGCTTATTACAGGTGCATTTGCATTACAAATTGTTTGGGAGGGGAAAAATGGCCACTTAAGGCAGGTGACCGCTGATTACAGG